>NC_135161.1:3136829-3436829 GCF_050948215.1 Halictus rubicundus | reverse complement strand
TCTGTTTCCGTATTAGGCTCAGAATATGTGGACAAGTTTTGATGGCAAATTCAGAGCAAATAGGGACCAAAATGACCCATTTTGCTCGCAAAGTACGATTACAAACATTGATCTGACTGGACATCTATCCCAGATGACCGTTCGATTTTTGAGTTGTTCGAACATCGAATTACATTATCCCGTTTGAAATAATGTCAACTTAACTAAATTTTAGAGGTCGGACCTCGAGTAAGAGTCGAAATTACGAACATTCTTTTGGTTTTCTTTCTTCTTATTTCGCACTTTGCTTTAAAATCGTTCGAACCTCGAGAGTTTACTTCAGGGTATTTCAAAATAATTCCCCATTCATTTATTTAATATCTTCCATCTGATTTTCGCATGGCATATAAATCTCTTTTTGCAAATTTCAAGTGAGATGTAATATAGAATTAAATTTTCATCGAGCGTTTAAGGAGCTTTTGAAATACATACTGCGTAATTATATACAAAAATGTCTTTCGATCCAGGCTGCATTTTGTTATCGTTAGTGTCCCCGATAATAACTGTTAAGGTACTGGTCCCAGACATAGAAGGAGCACCGTCATCCTTAATAACGATCGGTATCAAATATTCCTTTTGTTGTTCTCTATCAAATGTTCGTAACGAAGATACAATGGCCATACCATCTCCGTTTGCCCCCTCTGCAGGAAGAAAAAGCCGATGTTTGTTAAGGGAATTATCAAATTATGAATAGTAGTATCATTAGGAGACTTACTTATGTCGCTCTCAACTTTGAAACTGGCTCGAATGACGTCGTCTGCCTTCGTATCCATTCTGAAAGTAAACGGGGATCCGTTGCTCTTTGATCGGTCATCGTCGTCGGTCGCTGAAATTTCCACGACTTTCTTCGGTTGTAAATGCTCTTGCAGCACTGGCCGATAATCTTTCAAAAATCTCGGTGGATTGTCATTTATGTCCTGGACGATCACGGTCAATGTAGCCGTCGCGGTTTTCGGCGGGATACCGTCATCGATAGCTAAGATTTTCACCTGTAATCATTTTTGGAAAAATTTAGAAAAGTCGAACATTTGATGAATCAATCGTTCTTTTTGGCGTTCTATTTGAATCATGTTATTAAAATGATTAATTCAGATTAACTGTAAAAAGTTCTAGTAACATAAATCTGATATGTAGTATGATATGTATCTGTATGTAGTAATAGTTTGTCACAGCAGCTGTGTAGAATAAGTAATAATTACGTAACGTAAGAGTAAATAGAAATGAAAATATGTGAAATAAAATAAATTAATCATCAATAAATCACGGTCATCACGTGGAAGCTAACACTGCCATAATAACCCAGTCAGCCAAGTTCCGCCAACATTGCGCAAGATTACCGCAACACGACTGCGGTTGGTTACCCATCTCTTTCCGCAACCTAGCGCAATATTGGCAGCAGAGCCTGCTAACGGCAGAATTTTATCCGATGCCACCATCTAGCGACGATTTTAATAACTCGCTAGTCAATCTACAATTTCTACACTTTTAATTTCTCCGATAGAGGGCGCGCATATAAAATTATAGCCCTAGGTTTGAAGGGGATTAACAGCCACTATTTGAATTATAATACATACATTGTAGTAAAAATTGCTAAAAATCTGAATAAATACATCTTTGTTTTTCTGTAAAGTAAAAAAAAATAGTCGCTCTTAGTGCCTTTTAAACATTTAGATGTATAATTGTATATGCGCGTCCACGTATATCGTTGCAACTGATATGGCAGGAGTTGTAGTTACTAAAATCATCACTAGATGGTGTAACAGATATTTGATGGCGAAGGAGACGCTACATCAGCCGTCCGCAGCAAATCTGCTGCCTGCGTCTCCTAGCAGACTCTGCTGATTCTCTGCCATTATACCAGGTTTGGCTGATTGGGTACTACTTGACCGACTACTTCAAGAAACAAACAAAACACATCGTATAGTTGCGTTCAAATTGGTAACGTTTGCGACGCGGCACTTCGTATTGATGATAAGTATACATATATTTTGTCATTGTACAAAAGGCTATAACCGGGTTTGGGGGTCAATTTCGCCCCCGGCCTAATTATAATCGAGTGTGCAACCATTCGATATCCTACCAAAAAAGAAAAGTTGATTTTAAACCAAAGGATTAGATTTAGGTTAAGTTGTGAATTAAAAGAATAGTAAGTACATTAATCGGTAAAAGAAAATTTTAAAATATATGTATTGCAGTATTGTATTTTTACCTGATGTCGTGGGGTCTCTTCACGATCTAAACTCCTCTGGATCGATACTGTACCGTTTTCATTGATCGAGAACTGCCGCTTGCGATCAGAAGATCTGTCGATTGAATAATACACTTTACTCTTCCCACCCTGATCAGGATCGGTAGCTGTAAATGTTTCAAGGGTGTTTCCAATAGGAGTGTTTTCTAACACAGTAGCCTCGATATTGGCTTTTTCAAATTGTGGTTGATTATCGTTTATATCGCGTAATTTCACTACTACCCATGAATAGGCAACGTGATATTTATCGTTGTCGTTATCTTCACCCTGAAAAACAGCGTTGGCAATAGTGGAAATTTATTTTTCAATTTGTCAGGCATCGGTCAACTTTAAATGTCGTACCTTATCGTTGACCTGTATCCTAAATCTAAAACCGTTGCTTTGCAATTGATCTTCGTAATCCAACGATTGTACAATCTTTAGAGATCCTGTGCCGTCATTGTTTCTCACCATGGTGAACTTGTCGGCACCGTACCCACTGTTCTCTATTACCTATTAGAATGAATAACAATTACTATCACTATACCGGACCAAAAATTATTCTTTCTTATCAAGTTATATTTATTCTCATTCAAGTATTTTTAGGGGTTATTATAGTAGAGAACCTTGTATTGGAACTTGTTGGTTTCATCTTCATCGTGAACGGTGACCGTAAGAATTGGCATTTCAGGCAAATCTGGACCTTCTGTTTCGTCCACTTCGGTCAACCATTCCTCCTTTGTAAATTGCGGGGGCATATCGTTTATATCTTTCACTCGTATAGATGCTGTCCCCGTCCCTAAAAAGGAGAGAGAAACATTTGATTAATTCTGTGTAATGTCTACAGTCTATAGCATACACAAACAAATGTCGCTATTCTTAGTTTACAATATATCATTTATTAAACTAAGTTTTCACAAACAATGTTATTAAACAACACCTCAATAATAAATTGATCAATCTTCTTCAAATTTTACACACATACGAAATAGAGATTCCTTTATCTTGTGAACTAAAATGATGCAGAAAAAATTTGTTTAAACAGAAATAGATTAAAATTGAAATTTCTTCAAACAATAAGAAAAAATGATCGTCGATTGACAAGATAAAGGGGTCTCTAATTTATATGCGTGTAAAATTTGAAGAAGATTCACCAAGTCATTACTCAGTAATAATTCCACTCTGTTATTTATAAAAATAACGAAAAATGTACAGAAAATTTTAAAACGATTAGCTTATTATAGATAAAGTGTAGTATTTTTTATTTCAGAATATAATAGTATACAGGGTGTCCCACATAACACTTTTCACTATTTTTCAAGTACTTGCGATAATCTGACAAACAAATATTTGAAACAAAAGTTGATCAGTTTTCGATTGGCCATACATTGCAATTATAAAAGTTCAGAAAAATTATTTTTTAGTATGGTCGTCACCTTCATTTTTTTAAATGGCACTTATTTTTTACTTAACAGTATTATAGAGACTATTATCAAGGCGCATTCAACGACCTAGCATACTATGACCTTCGGATGACCTTGAAGGCAAAGAAATGAAACTGTCAACAAAAGATGACAGTCTGCTTGAATGGGTGATAATAACTCTGTCTTGGCCACCACGATCCCCTGATTTGTTACCACTTATAATTTATGCTGTTCCAATACAAAAGTAAGAAACATTTAAAGCAGCGAATTCGTACAGCACATGCGAAGAACTTCGCTACGACAGTATCGTAGGAGCAACTAATGCAAACTTACTACGTAGAACGGAATTGTATCTACAACAACATGGACCACATTTCGAACATTTGATGTGACTTTTTTACGAAATCGTTTGCATTCATTGAGTCAAGGTTCCCCAATTGAATATAATTTCGACTCTTAACAATAAACACAAGTTATTATCACCCATTCAAGCAGACTGTCATTTCTTATTGAAATTTTCATTTCTTTGCCTTCAAGGTCATCCGAAGGTTATGGTATGCTAGGTCGTTGGATGCGTCTTGATACGGGCTATAATACTGTTAAGTCAAAAATACAAAGTGCCATTTAAAGAAATGAAGGGGACCTTAATAATACTAAAAAATTTGTCTCGAACTTTTTTTATTGCAATGTATAACCAATCGAAAACTGATCAACTTTTGTTGAAAATATTTGTTTGTCAGATTATCGCAAGTACTTGAAAAATCGTGAGAAGTGTTACGTGGGACACCTTGTATATTATATTGTATAAAATTGCCGTTCGAAAAGCTTTTCAAAATGATTGCATCCAATATTTGTTTTGCTTTCTTTTTCTCCGTGATCGCAGACTAAGGATACAAATGCAGGCTACTTCGGTGAAATACATATCGACACAGAACTTGCGACAACAATATGAGATAGCTACTGCACGTTGGTATAGACTGTGCGCAACTGTGTTTTTCGGGATTGGGCAACTGAATAATCGCTACTGAGCTTCTGCTCGAATTCTGCACGGACGATTATTATTGTCTAGTTAATATTATACTTTCTAATAATTTTATGAAATATGCGAAGAGAAATATAATTTGATGCGACCAAACAAAAAAGGGAAAATACTAATTGCGATAATCTATTCAAATAAATTGGCAATTTTTAATTTTTTGTTTTACTCACCCTTTAACCCCCCTCCATCCACCGCGACAACCTGTATAGAATAATCTGGTGTACGTTCTCTATCTAAACAGCACACCGCAGTCTTAATTACGCCAGTTTCCGGTTCGATTTCGAAAATCGGAGAACCAGTCTCTTCTTCGATAACATTCTTCTCAATCGAATAAACTAGCTTAGCATTCGTACTTTCGTTCGGATCGTCATAGTCAACTGCTGTCATTGTCATCACCACCATTCCTGAAACAAACATCAAGGAGAAGGGATCGTAAATTGCTCGTGACTAAACAAGAGGAGGTCAACCGCGGTAGATTTCATTTCAAAATCCATCATTGTATGTAAATAAAGCAACGCCTCTTTCAGTAACAAATTGTTACGTTCATTTCATCTTCTACTGCAACCATTTTTTTCTCTTGATATATATTTTGCAACAGTTTATTCTAGCGGCTTTTCCTAATTTTGCCTACTTCAGTCCACTTAGTTTCTCGAAATCTCCAGTTTAACAATGAAACAAAGGATCAATACGGAACCTCGAAAAAGTAGAATATTTTTAGTTATTTTATTTGAAAAAAGTGTAGAATATATTTTATTATTTTGCGAATATTATTGCAATTAGTTTTGTTTATGATGCTTAACAAAATGTTTGCTTAAAATCTAAACGAAATATTTATCTTTCGTCTTTTTGGTAGGCATAACCTAAAACTCGAAACCAAGATTTTTGAATTACCAGTGCTATTATGAACTCAGTTAGCCAAATGCTGTTTCAAGCACCGCAGTGTTTGCGCCACACTTTGTGAGCAGAAGACTTGCCCATTTGGTACGAAACGGTTTCGTACTTCTGCGTAGAGCAGAATTTGGTCCCCATTTTGTATGAATTTGGCATCAAAAATTGTCGACAAATTCCTAGTCAAATTCGGATACAGATGGATCGCAAATTGAGGGCAAAATTTGCAGGCAAAATTCCATGCCAAATTGGAGCCAAACCTTGGTTTCGTTCAGCTTCGTTATAGAGGGCAGGTCCGTCGCTCTAAGAGCAGACGTAACCTTGTTCTAATATTAAATATCAGGAAAAATTGAAGTATATCTTCTTGTAGAGTGGAAAAAGGTATTTTATTGAAGTTTTTAAAACCCTGTTCGCGAGAGTGCTGCATAAACTCCACAATGCGCCGTGAAAGACAAAGCGTCATAAAAAATGTGTTATAAAAGATAAAATATGGGTATAAATGTGTTTTACTCCGATTTTGCCCGATGTTTACTTTCAGAACAAGGTTAGGTTCCCTCTTAGTGCGACCGACCTGCCCTCTATAACGAAGCTGAACAAAGCCAACGTTTGGCTTCAATTTGGCATGGAATTTTGGCTGCAGACTTTGCACTCAAATGCCGAGCCTAATGCGGGAACATATGGATAGGAATTTGGAGACAAATTTTGGTGCCATATTCAAAGCAAATTCATTACTGGGAAGCTACTAATACAGACTCTCCCTGATTGACTTCTCGTTTTAGTGATAAACTAAAGCTCTTCAAACAAAAACTGTGAAATAGCCAAAGTGTGGGAAAGCCGCCAATGTAAAAACTTTCATGTTTCCTATAAACGTTATAATTAGAAATTGTTTTCTAATACCCCTGCTTTATTTGAAAAGATCGTGTCTATTGGTAACAAGTATTATTATAGAATAAGACAAGCTTTAACTGCAATTGAACAACACGCTTTCCAATTTTTACACAAAGGCTGTAGTGCAATATAACACCAAAATGTGTTTAGTCAGTATCAATTGATATAATGGTACCTGCTGTGCCATTTTCTGTTACATTGCCAAAGTAAACTCCTTGAGGGAACGTTGGGGCGTTGTCGTTAATATCCTTCAAGTTCACCTGGACATCAGCATATCCGACCAGACCTTCGCCTCCTTCATCTTGAGCAAACACAGTGAATCGCCACTGAGGTCTTCCATTTGGCTGATCCCTATCCAATGGCTGAAAAAATACAATAGGAACTTGTATGTTTATATAGCCAACAGCGTGAAAAAAATTTTTATAAAATATAGAACTAAGAGTCTACATTCCTGCCGCCAAAATAATATAAGAATTTGGTTGGTCGTGGATTTTCGTATGCGTGGTCGGACGCATCTCCCTCCCCTCCCCCTAAAACCTAATCCCAACTCACTCTCAATTTTTTAAAGTAACTAGGACAAAAATCCACGTTTCCAACCGTTATTTAAATATTTTATATTTTTTTCTCACTCCAAACAATTGAGAGTGACTTAGGATTAGGTCGTGGGGAAGGGGAAGGAAGAGGGCTAGCCATTAGGCTGGCCCGACCATGCATGTGAAAATCTTGTGATTTTTTATCCCTATGATTAGCTATAATTATAATGACTGTATGTTAATTTTGACACAGGAATTTTGACTAAACAAATTTTTCTCGTGATTTCAGTGAAAAAACGAAACACCCTGTATACGAGTATACAATAACTTCTTCGAACTAAATTATAATTATCATGAACAGGACGTTTCTTTTCAAATTTTCCATGGCAGTCACTATACATTATACTATAGTCTGCAGTATAGCATACAATACAAATTACAGTAATGTATGATTTTTATAACAAAGATATAAAATGTTTTTCTTGGTTGTTGACGCTTTACTTTGAAGAATATTGTTCGATAATGGATAGGATAATAGAATATAAGAGGATGTGGATAGAAGGAGACAAAATAACACAAATTGGAAGTTTATAATAGATTGTTAGCTTGTGACATATATTGTGAACGATACGAACCTGTAGAACATAAATTTCTCCGCTGGTACGGTTAATGTCGAATTTACTATTTGCTGGATTATCAGGATCGATTCCCTGACCCGTTAAGAAGTAAACAATACTTTGTTCTCTGTCCTGGTCGCCATCAGTAGCTGAGACCTGTGAGAAAAAAGAAGAAAATCAAAATGTTTAAGTCATCGATCTTCGGGTTTTGTATTTATTTAGATAATTAATTATTATATTTTAAGTTATGAAATTTTCTTATTTTCATACAAACGTATTGGATTTATGAATATTGACAATATTTAAAAGTTTTTGATACCATTTGATGATGTTTCTTTATTCGTTAACTGTTTTCTATTGGCTTTTAAAATGAAATTAGGCAGTATAAATTGTGGCATGGATAGAGTTTAGTTACCCCTAGGACACGTTTAGGCAGCATCCTGTCATCTTCCTCGGTGATCTGCGCACCGTAATTTGGTCGCTCGAAGACGGGCGGATTGTCATTTACATCTTTCACGTTTATCACCACCTTTGTATGATTTTCTTTCAAGTTATCCGAAGCAGTAAGACGAAGCTCGTACTGTGAGATTAAAAAGATATAAGCGTATAATAGCTGCTAAGTTGTAACAGATAGAATTGAAAATTATTTCTGGTTTTGTTACGTACAATAAGATCCCATAATAAAAAATATAAGTTTCCATTTGAAAAAACAAAGTTGACCTTCAAATGACCTTGAAAACGCCACCCAAATAAAAAACTGATACTTCCCCCTTCTTTCCCCCGAGAAATCCTTGGACACGTGTTTTAAACTTTTTTAATATCTTTCATACTTTTCGAGATATTTGGCTGGAAAGTTTTCGAATGAACACCCTGTATAATGCGGGTGGTAGAATACCGATGGTAGATTCGACCGCATATAATTAAAATCTTGTTAAAGCAACGGCACATGAAGCGACGGGAATAATGATACAATAAACACGAAAGTTTTTCGCACTATCTTATACAGAGTTCTATTGGGGTTTCATATCCTACTATAAAGCGAGTAGTAACACGGTTAAAAAGGATTAACCAACGGAACGTGTTCTTAATTCTTTTTGTCAGTGTTACAGTATTTCGTTTCGTTACTATCTTTTTGTTCAGTCAGACCGATGTATTAAAGTACTAACCCGTCTTCTCGTCTCATAATCCAATGCACCTGCGACGTAAATGGCCCCAGTCATATTCTTCACAGCGAACGCGCCGCCTACGTTACCGCTTGTAATCTCGTATCGAATACGCGAGGCTGTAAAACACAGAAAAACATTTCTTGAGATGGGCACCAATTGAAAGAGCTTTTTGCTTGTTCGGTCGCGTCACGTCGCCGCGAATCCGACTTCCGCAAAATGTCTTCAATTTCTATTCTTAACGGCGAAAGATACCTTGCTCTGGTTGAATCGCAAACGATATCCTCTTTGGTTTAAATGATGGATATTAAATTTCTACGTCCGTCGTTTCACGCGTAAATGACGTTTCATTACAGGATTACAAGTTACGGAGCTCGGATTCCGTTGGAGTATATTCTGTCAAATTTCGCCCAGCAGTTTGCTCTTTGTGCAAATTGTAACGAAATTTTATTTTTACGTTGTAATTTATGTTAACAGAGAAACAGTCTTCGCTATTGTAATACTATAATATTATGTATAAATAAGAAAAGGGTTCACGTTAACAACTTTCTATGTAAACCTTTAGGAAAAAGCTACGGAATGCAACATTTGCTTGATATAGTTGTAATATTCTCAACTAACAATCTGTCGGCAACCGTCTATGTATAAGGTTATACCTAAATAACAACTTTGTCCTATACTTTTGAATAGAACACAACTAGATGACAGACTACTGTTAACAAAAGTGTCTTACTATTGCCATTGTTATAGCACTAGAGAGCAGTAGGTTAACATTTAATTGGTTCATATAGCTTTTCTGAAATTCTTTCTTATTTACAACTATTCCAACTAATTATCTATCCATTGTTTAACAAAAACCTAATATATTATGAATTATGAAAAAATTGTTGAATGTTATTTTCGAAGCACTTTGTTCATTAAAGAAAGAAGAAAGATTACTTTATTTGTCGACAAACGTTTAGAATTTTAACTGGGAGTTGTTTACGACCTTGTTGAATTAATCAACAAGTCTTCCAGTTGTTATTTTGATGATTCCTCAGCGATTACTTCGAGGCACGTTTGATTCTGAATCCTTTGGTTATTCGTTAAACTAGTTATTTCCACTTTGAAATGTTCCCGATGAACATTTTCCCGGGGAACGTGCTCGATCATAAATAGCGGAGAAATTAGTTTAGACCGAACTCCTTTCACTGGCAGAACGACAGGTTCGAAGTCGCGGAACCGAGGCCGTTAAACGAGTTTTATTAGAATGTGAGGACCTTTCGAACGTTGAAGTTCTTAATTGTAGGCCGCCAGATAAATATGTTCCGTGACTACGTAGGCATGGCCGTCCAGTATTTCAACTTCCGTAAACTGTTTACGCGTCTTGGAATACTTCCCAAGACCTGCAGAGAGACGGATGGATTTTGTTACTCGACGGAACTCGTTCCCCGGTTAAGGACACGAAACTTCGACCTGTGATCAAGTCATTACGCGGAACAGAGCGAAAACACATTGCCGACGAAGTTTGTTCAATTGTCGATAACTCGTTTATTCAACTGGAATTTTTCGTGCTATGCAGTTACACAACCATAGAATACTTTGGCCCAGCCGTTTCGTTTATGTCTACAAATTGGATTTATCGATTTCATTCCATTGCTGCGTCTTCTTCGACAATTAATATTCGAAATAATACATAACAGCACTTCGTCGCTGAGATAATGTGTAGGGATTTACAAGTACATAGAGGAAACTGGGACACGTTGATATGTTATCTTGTTCATAATTTTTCTAATTCATATTCGAAATAATTGTTTACTTACACGTATACTGAAATATACGCCAGTGTCTTTGCCACAAGGAATTAAATGTTAGGCTTAACTTTACTTCAGAAAACCAGAAATTTTTTACTTTTTTTCATGTTATCCTGTAGATTTTGACAAGAAAATGCCGAAAATCCAAGTTTCAATCCCAGGAGATTACTAATTCAAAAGTTATACGTGTGTAAGATGTGTCATTTTCTGCGTTTTTGACCGGTAAGGGGGCGCCGCCATGTTGACATGCAGTGACCGTCGCGCGACGCTTAACGTGCGGAGCCGCCAGATACCGTGCATCAGTTGATGGATTTTACAGTGGAAGATCCATTTATTTCCGGCGTGGTTCTACTATTGCCGTCAGATGATTGTCGACCGTTTCATCAAAATCCAATTGGTGTTGGGTTTGTGTGAGTTCTGGTCGGGAGAGGGGGGGGGGGGCGAAGCTCCCAGCCACGCAAGCGATTAAGAATTGCAAGTTATGATATATTTAAAACTTTTTTTTTATTCGTGTGTGTGGAAAACATATTTCCTCTCAAATATCGGTGCTCTACGTTATTGGCATTAGCGCGTGTTTGCCATCTAGCGACTCACTACATATCAACATGGCGGCACCTTTACCAGTCAAAAACGCTGAATATCGCACATCTTTACACACGCATAACTTTTGAACTAGTAATCTCCTAGGATTGAAACTTGGATTTTCGGCATTTTCTCGCCAAAATCTTCAAGATTCCATAACAAAAGTTAAAAATTTCTGGTTTCCTGAGATAAAGTTTAACGAAATGTTAATTTAATTACGATGATACATACACAGTTTCTTGATGTGCTGAAATACCCACGTTTTTGTAAAATTTGCGTGGAAAGTACCACTTTCTTCAGTATTTAAATACAAATAATCAATATCATGTTTCTACAATGGTCTATTTTTCAGAAGAACCTTCATATTGCTGCTTTGAAGTGAGTTAACGGAAAATGGTGTTTGAAATACCAAAACTCAAATAAAAGCGAACAATTAGTCTTCTGACGTATGAACCAGTGAAATGTTACTATCGATACAAAATAACCTTGCTTAACTTTTTAGCTAGCCATCAGAACGAAAGAAGTATTATACATATGTAACGGCTTCATTCAGATCCACTTACACTCGTCGTGATCCTTGGCGGTGACAGTGAGAACCGTATGCTGAATGTCCTCATTTTCGTCTACTTCAGCCTCGTAGAGGGTTTTGTCAAAGTAAGGCGGATTGTCGTTCTTGTCAGCTATTCCAATACGGATGAATTTCGTTACTGTAACAAACGGAAAAAATCATTGTGTTAGTACTTCCAATTTGGGAATCGTCTGTCGTAACATCGAATAATCAGTGAATCTAGGTTCCGCGAAATTCTTTTGAAACATATAAAGCTTTCTAGATTTCATTCCAACGTACGTCCTGAAAGTAGAAAATCAATTTTCTTTCTTTTTTCAAACCATGTCAAAGCTTTACATTTTGTTACGGACGAGATAGGCGTGGTTTAGTATATTTGAAATGTAACATCATGTTGTTTCCTCGTACGATTAATTCGCAGCTATTAACACTTTACTTTCTGGCAATTTTCAAATAGCTAAGAAACTTTTTAAAATCGAAGTTGCGCAGTTGGGAATTTCCCAGTAAATTTTTCAAAAGCAATAACGTTGTCATTAATAGTAGATTTATCGGACCTGTCATTTTAATGGCAGATTCTAATATTTTCAATTAACGAGTATTGAGATTGTAAAGATGCATCCACGAGGAATTATTTAACAAATTCATTTCTTTGGGTGTATATTATTTAAAAATGGCTACAAATTTTGATAGATACATTCATGTTGTTTTTATAAACTAATTATAAACTAACTAATAACATTTTTAGTGCTCCGTAAACCTAGTGTTAATGATTTAACAAGTTCTCTTCTGAAATTATCATTTAAAAGAAGATTATTGAGCTTCTTCTTCATATAGCTCAGCCATTAAATAGCCTGTTGTGAATAGAGGCAGGTTATGCGTGAACGAAGGATGGTTTGTAATTTCACGGCAATAATCGATTGTAGACTAACCGGTGGCTGTTTCATCACCGGGTGTCACTTAGAAAGAGACCCGTGAACTATTCAAGACACGTTTTGAACGTTTCATTCAAGACAGTGTTGCGAAGATTTAATCAATCCCTTCCATTCATACAATTGTTACACAGAGAAGATAATATAATTTCTAGAAATTCTATCTCTTCGAAATGAACAATAATCATTTTACAACTTTATAAACGAGGTTATCGTAGGTTTATAATATAAAAATAAACATAAACGACACTAAATACTGACAATTGACATTTAGAGTGAAGGGGGGGGGGGGAAGCTGTACAGTGCCATATGCTTGTCGACAGAGCACATTAGTTGCATCTCCATTTTCAGGGAAGTAGGATTCACGTGGCCCTGGCTAGGCTGGCAGAACGCGTAATCGGCGAGACGCTTTGTTCGAAATACCTATGCACTGTTAATAGGTGGATTATTAAGATGGATTCCCGCGTCAATTTAGCGGATGTCGGAATGCTTACTGCTGCAGGCAATTTGCTACGGTTTGTCTAGGCACCGGCAGTATCTTCAGAGAAACCTGAAGTTTAATTTTCCTGATTCTCTTTGCGCGATAAATACTTGGTAGATCACTGATTCGCGCTTGTCCGCTTCAGCGTCAACGCTAGAAGATTCCGAATCAATCGAAAAATTAATTTTATCTCAAAAACAATTCATGTTACTCCACATTTGTCATCGAAATGCAATGTTACACAAACGAAATTGGAGCATTTCAACAGATGTCTAAACGAACGTCTCGATACAAAAGAAATCTTGCAGAAATAAAAAATAAAAAATAATTTCCATTTCATTACTTTTGTGAGTTCATTTCTGTCTAGAAGTACTAATTTTTATATAATTAATGTGTATATGCGTTACACCTTTTCGTACAATTAAATTACAATGCATATATTAAGAGTTGTGGTTTCAGGGCCAAGAATAGTCACGTGACTTTTGCAGAGTCAGCAGGAGGATAACTGCTGTACAATTTCCGTTTACAGCCTTCAATCCGAAGATACAAGAGTACATGTCTCTATAGTAAAAATTATGATAGTTTGTGATTTGGTATGTAAAATAAAGTATATACATGAAAAAATTAATTATTTTTTATTTTTCTATTGTGGAAAATTCGTTAATTTCTTTTTAAATATATTAGTTATATTGTTAAATTTCATTTTTTGTCAAGAATTACCTATGTATATACATTAATAACCAAATTTAGAGAAGTGCCCAAAAATAGGCCATTTGTTCGCGCTGAGCGCCTCGGTGATTAGCACCGCGTCACGCTGTTACTTGGCGCCACCTTCTTTAGCTACTAATAAAATAATAGACGACATATAACCCAGTGGTATTGTTCAAAATACTATACACGTTTATACACTTACACTTCCACAAAACAAGCCAGAATTCCTTTCTTCGCACGCCAGGTACCAGGTGTACTATCTTTAATTATGCATAATTATTGTTAAATGGCAAAAAGAAAAAAAAATCCTAAAACACGTATCCCCTATTTTAGAAAAAGTTCAAAGATCACATATCCGAGTTTACATTAAAATGTACTAACAATAAATGAGAGAAACTGCAAAAAAATCAAATTCTTAATATATTGTTTACACAACAAATTTTTATCAAAATTTTCTCGCGCGACTACATTTCCCATTAGAAGACACACAGTTTAAAAAAAAATTTAATATTTTCGACCTCTGGTTTCCGGGATATTTTGTTTTGACCCTCAACTTTGGGGGCTGTTTTCACCCTTTCAAAGTGGATGGTTGCCGATAAAAAATAACACGTCAAATATTTTTCGAAGAACTATATCTCACATAAGTTGCATCAAAATTGGCTTGTATCAACTGAATGTTAGTTCTTGTTAGTTCTGGAATTATTTTTGGTATTCTGTGATTAAAGGAGTGTTGGAGATCGCTTCGCGTCATTGCCGCTAAACTAACGCCGCGATGTGTTGTTTGGTTGTTCCTTTCTATGCACTGCAATTGTTTTCCTATAGCAACGGGACTTCGGAATATTAAACTTAAATGTACAAACGACAATAAATAATTTTTTGAGAATTTTTCGCCCAAGAAAAATAGTCCCAATTTAAAGTTTTCCAACCTGTGGGTTCGACGAGCCCCCACGCCCCCCCCCCCTCTGGAGTGCTAGGGTTAAGGTTAAACGTGCACTAGTACGGCCCGGCTATGACCACGACCACGACCATGGTTGGGCGTTTTAACAAAAGGCCGCGTTTTTACTTGGCCGCAATTAGTGCGCGTTGGTGCATTTATGGTCGTGTTAAATTGGTTGCCATGCAGCCAGCCGTGGTCGTGGTCGTGGCCAGGCCGTGCTAGTGCGTGTTTAGCCTAAGGAGGAAATGTTCGAATTTTCAGGTTTTCCGTGAGTGCGTACGACCATGTGGCTACGGGCCACATGACTAGGTGTGACTCGTGGCTGCTTGAGTTGGGAGGATGACCACGTGTTCTCGATTATTGTTCCGTCCTCAACGGAGTTTCTAAAGTGCCTTTTCCTGGCATTTTTCGAAACGGCTTATTAAGATTCTTTTATTAGGTCCTTTCAATTGAAACTAGCTTACAAATACAAAATAATCGTTTTAGTGTAATAAGACAATATCCATTCTTCAAATGGACATTGCCCCCTTTTATAACACTAGCTCTTATTATCTGGAAAATTAAATTTTCCAAATCAATGGCGTCGAACATTCCGACGATAAAATCATTAGGACACTTGCGAACAATAGGACATTAGGCCTCTCCTCAGTGACCCAAGGTTTATGACGATGGCCCTGCTCACGTTTCACTTCGGTCCCCTGCTTGGGGTACCTGACGTACCTGCATTCGTATACATTATCGCGTTTCCCTCTCCATTCAGCCACTGGCCAATCAGCCGCTAGTCATTCACGATCAAGTACATAAAAGTCCGTTTTCAAATAAGTTAGTTAGTTAGCTCAGTCACTTCGACATAAGCAATTCTAAGCTCACCAACTCCGTTTTTCTGTGTCAGTCTTTCGACTCTTGTCAAGACAAGTAGAACATTCGTATCGATCCACCGCTTTAAACGATCTACGATACACTTCTAACCACTCGCTTCGTAATTGCGTGATTGTAAATTGAACCTTCCTCTTTCGAATGAGTCCATTCCCAGCGAAAAGCATTCTCATATAAGGACGAAAAGTTGAGGCACGTAAAACCATTTTTCGCCTATTTTTGTCGGTAACGTGGTCACTCTACCTTATCGCGAATCTACGGAGTCTAGGCTCTTAAGTGCTACATTATTGTTTCAGTACGAAGTAGATTTTTTATTAGCATTAGCTTTATTATGGATTTCAAGCAATGTTTCTACGAATAGCTTCAACGTAGAACAATCACAATTTATAGTTTGTAATAATTTGAATAATAACACGCTGACAAATGTCACGTTTTTTGCTATATTTAACTGTTGCTTTTCATTCTCGTCACTTTTTTGAACTAAAGGATTGTTAAGTAAACAGAACATATGCACATTTCCTGTCACTAGAGTCCATAACCGTTTCGCTTCAACTCCGACTGTTTCATCCGGTCACTAAATTGTCGATTGTCTTTTTCTAATTTATGGATTCCTCTTCGGTATCGCTTTTAATAGAGGGGGTACGTAAAGTGAGAAAGTACAGCCAATTACGGAGAACAGTACGTAAGAATTGACGAAAACTCGTACCTTTTTCGATTGCATGTAGATACTTGCGACGGTGGTTAAAGGCCGTTATAGACGAATAGACGGATAAAGGGATAAACAAATGGACGGATGGAAGGATAGACGGATAGGCGGATAGGCGGATAGACGGATAGGCGGATAGACGGATAGATGGATAATGAGATAGACGTTGTTCCGTGGTTCCGATGGATCGTGTGGGGACAGGATTTGCTGGCTTGCAATTTTGCAGGACGGTGCCAAATCGTGACGACTCTTAGTTTAAATAATTTCATTTAAATTCTCTATAAATACTATGTTCCAATACACAATGTTCCAATACACTACTGACGCTTCAATATCGCAATGAACAATTCAGAATTGGTCAATTTGGTTTCCTAAAAGTCCAATCTAGGAATATACGGTCTCCAAAGTGCCTATTTGTACGTTAATGTGGAGTAATTTGTAATATTCGGCGGCATACTGCCTGTCACGAGGCGTCTGAAACTGCACCTCGCGGTTCCGACATTTTTCACTGTTAGCGCCACTGTCGCTGTCAGGTCCAATTACGGAGCCAAGCTCCGTAATCCACGATAAAGTAGAGTAACCAAGTTACCGACAAAATTAGGCGAAAAATGGTTTTACGTGCCTCAACTTTTCGTCCTTATATGAGAATATTTTTCGCTGGGAAAGGGCTCATTCGAAAGAGGGCGGTTCAATCTAGCGCGCGCTGGTCATGAGCTGACGAGATTATGCAGATATTTGGTAATATAAGCGTTAGAAGTAGGTAAAAAATTGATGATGTACATGCCACGGAATACAAGCATTTTTATGCCATTGGATGAGTTTTCTGGATGAAATCGAGATTAGTTCGCGCTAGAAAATATCTCCAGCTACAAATTGAGCTATATTTTGTCTTGATTCTCTACGAAATAAAGCCAAAAACTTGAAACACGTTTCTGGCGTCAGAATTCATGATATCGATAATATAGAGCAAAAAATGTGACAAGTTTAGTCAGAGACTTCAGACTCGTCGGATCAGGACTAAGACGGAGCTGAAGTCAGTGGCTGAAGGCTGTGAACGGAAATTATACAGCAGTTACCGACCTGCTGACTCTGAAAAAGTCACGCGACTACCCTTGGCCCTTAAATCTGGTCATTTTCTGATTGAGTAAGCTAAGGAAGATGAATTGCTGTCCCTTAACGGTAGCGCGAAGAAAGGGTATCTTCTTGCAGTACGCTGTGGGGAAAGCTCCGAAAAGATGTTGTGTTATGAGTTTTCTCTGGTACAGACGGCTTCGAAACAATCACATTACTTTATTTTGTAACACCTGCATGAGACCTTCAAACTTTCTCTAATTAGAAAAATAGAATACTTCTGCACTAAAGTCGACATTTGGCAGACACTCGTTCGAGAGTCTCGTCTTATCATCATGAAACCATAGATAAACTATAATGATCGAAAAGTGAAAGGAATAATGTCTTCGAGGCCTAGAAAAAGTACGATTCGCGAATAGGTAAAATCAATTTCTGCTCTTTCCCTTGTTCACGACTCAACGACAGCGTGACGCTGACACTACGTTCTGTGCGGCTTATCGCCGAATGTGAGCAGCCGCGGTTTGATTGGCTCGTGTTTTTCGTTAATAACTCGAAAACAAATCTATCCAGCGCAAAATGACAATGGAAAGTGGTGCTTAGTTCCACCTCAGGAATCACCCCTTTCTCGATACTTTTTGAGATACCCTGCATGCACACGGAAATCGTAGTTCAACTTGGGTGGAAGTGTTTCTACATGTAAAAATAAATAAGAAAAAAAAAAAAGGAATCACATTTTTGTTTTTCGATGTAAAGGGTTTGGTATCTCGTATACGATAATGTTACGGCGCAGAGTCGATAATTGCTAGTCTAGAAAATGATCGCTTTGCTGTAAAAGAATGATTCGGCGGTGCACAATAGCCTCTTGAATGTCTACGATAATAAGCGCACGTGGACGATCGGCGTACAAAGTTCTGACCCGTCTCTCTGCATTATAGTTTTGATTCTCGGATATGGTTGCCAGCCTTCGTGTATTTGAGGTTACTTCGGTTTAATTTCCGTCCGGAATTCAGAAAAAAAAAAAGAAACGGAGGAACCACGTTAACGTTTGTGCCGGGAACGACGTGGAAGCTGGACCGTGGAATTAATTATGCTGGTAGGTCGTTCCGCAGTGATTACTCTTTCCAACCAGCAAAACCGCCCGGTCCGAGTCTCAACAGTTCGGGGGTTTTCTTTCTCCGATTGATTCGCGACCCACTTTCTCTCGAACGTAATTCTTAATGCACGGCTTTCAACAATTTATCGCCTAACCAGAAGCGGTAGGAATGGTGGTATGGTGCCGAGCCGTCGGTATCGCAAAGAACGCGGAGGCAGACTTGGGCAAAATTTCGAGAAAAAATATTTAAAATACTATTTTAAATAGTATAATTTAATGTGGTTCAACTAAAGTACTACTTTAAATAGAACGAAAAATTTCGGCAAATAAAATATTTTTATTTTGATAATCAGATATATAAAATAAAATATTGTACTGTTGTATTTCAAATATTTCCTTATAATGAAAACAAGTTGAGCAAATAGTTAATATTATAAATTATAATTTTTAACATAAGAAACAATAATAGTTAAGAAAGTATTATTTGTAGCTTAATTACGAATATTTGCATGTAACATGTTGATAAACAGACGACAATGTCGTGATAACATTACACGCAACAAAATATCAGAAAAGTATAAGTTACTATCAACTATTTGAAATACTATTTTACATCCTACAAAATCCTACAAGTCCTACAAAATAAGTCTCACTATTTTCAATATTTTCCAAATAAAATACTATTTTTAAATAGTATTTCAGAAACCTTTTCTTATAAATAAAATAATTTATTCGCATGATTATAGGTATCCTTTAAAAATAAAATAAACTATTTACTATTTTCTATTTCAAATACTATTTTGCCCAAAAAATGAAACATGCGTAAGAAAATTTGCTTTCTGTACACGGAAAAGTGGTTCTTCGACCTATGCCTGATGTTGGTAAAAGTTGAAAATTACGTTTCATTTTTAAAATGCAAACGAAATAGTTTGGCGAGATGTGTCAGACCGGAAATGGTATTCACACGGCAGTCGTATCTCGGGCCGCTGAGCGTAATAGGAATTCGTGCGATTATATCAACGTGTTCTACTACTGTACTAATCCATTATCAACTATTAGATGGTACAATGACAGACTAGAGTGCAGTATCTCTTAACATGCAATAATATTTCTCTGTGACACGAGATAAAGTGGAAACTATGCTATGGGTCTTATTTTTTTTATCATTTTAAAATTCTATTAAAATTGGTTATAGAAATATGTAAACGTATAATATGTCTTTGAATATAAACGATAAAGAAATTATTATTTGTTTTATTTAATTTTTTCCTTGGGTGTTCGTAAATCCCCCATTCTTCCCTTATATACTACTTAGAATTAGAAATGACTACTAATTATTATTGTACTATGGGACTCTGATAACCTGACAACCGCGATAGCCATAACAATGTAATCAAATCAAGTATACGCGTATAGTCACAGAGGCTTTTATGGAATTTCTAATGATTACGGCCAATGGAACGCAGTAAACATATCGGCATCAGCCATATTGGTCAAATAAATACACCGCCAGCACTATAGGTATATAATATAAAATTTAACGGTGGTACGTGGGACAGTGATAAATTTTCACAGAAACCAGCGTTAACTTTTAACGGGGCGGCAATCCATATGGGGGATATCTAAATGGCCGGTGCGTCATGACTATCTATCTATTCAGAGCGGTAGATGTTTAAAAAGAGTTACGGCCAACCGTTCGCAAAATTTACAGTGTATACGAGTCACTTCATTACGAGCAAAATGCATACCAGTCGGTATGTGTACACATTTACGTATTCTAAAAGGGAAAAAAGGATTGTATGGAGAACATGGCCAGGGATATAATGCACAAATCGTGAAGCAACAATAAACGTCAATTTGTTGTATTTTCAATATTTTTCTAGAAACAAAGGTGACCTTCATTTTATTAAATGGAATGCTACATATTACGTTTTAAGTCATATGAAAACGGACATTGAGACGAGTTCAACAGTAGTTGAACTATCAGTAGTATACTATGGTCTTCAGGGTCATACAAGGGCAGAAATAAAAGAAACAGATTTAACATTTTGTAATATTGTATTTACTAGTATGACCCTAAAGACCATAGTATACTACATGGTTGAACTCGTCTCAATGTCCGTTTTCATATGACGTAAACAGATATGTAGCATTCCATTTAATAAAATGAAGGTCACCTTTGTTTCTAGAAAAATATTAAAAATACAAAAGATACGCTATCATATTGCTAGTAAAATATAATACAACTACCTCCTCTTCAGTTACTATCTCCGCGACAGTTTTCTAAATGTCTGCATCACCTTATTATCACCCGTAAACCATGTTAGAGTCGTCTTAACACCTACTCTTTAGTTAGTTCTAGAAACAGCGAAATCGGAGAACTTACAATTAGCACCTACCTACTGTGTAAACTTTGAAATGTCTTTAAACTAAGAGCGGTATCTCGTATCGACCATTAAATTCGCGAAAGAATGGCGAGAGAAAAGTTTAACGAGTTAGAAGGGCCATCGGCGATAATCGAAAAGAAGTTGGGATTGTTTTCTCGTAACGGGGCCGATGAAGGCTACGCCCGATGACGATACACAATAAGTGTACGAGTCGCGTTAGTGGGCTATGTGTAAGAAATCGATGAAGCCTCCACCCCATTCCCGAACCTTATCCCCAGCCCCTTTACAGCCACTTTTCCAATTCCGACGAACCACAGAATCTCTAGTGTCTTGACCAGCTCCATTATCGTCTACTCAATAACGGTGACGAAAATAAAATGGCTGATTTAGGGTCAAGCTATGCTCATTAGTGCAGTGCCGAATTAGGAGCCCGGACAGAGTTTGGTTACCCTGTTTTTAAATCTAGCATCTATACACGCGTGTATTGAATTTGAGCCATCATTTGAGGGCCCAAGGAGTTTCCTTCTTTGGGCCTCTGTGCTCTTGCAGCGCAATATAATTGTGTAGAGGGGTTTCGTCCTCCTCCCGTATCTTGGACAGCCGTGGTCATGTTGGATGTCCAGCCGCGCCAGGTGCATCACAGTGTACCAGTGGCCCGTGGTAATGCCCACCAGCCGCCCTTTAGCAAGGCCCTAGTGTGCCGTAGGCCTGATTGCCCAGTCTTTTACTCTTCCTTTTGTCACACTCGGTGCTAAATTGGGAGGGTAGTCGGTGGTCTCGTTTGGATACTGAGCTCCTTCATGGGCCAACCTGTTCGCCTCTTTGTTCCCGTCCGCAAGCTGTGCTAGTGTTGCAGCGTAGCCCCGAACGATGTTTGATCTGACACTATACTGCATAGAGATCTGAATGCCGCCCGGCTGTCACTGCAGATGCAGACGTGTTTGTTCCTGTAGCCTCTGTCTAGATTTACCCTGACACAGACTAGGATAACAAATACTTAAGCCTGAAAAACAGGTACGCAGTGTCTCAGTGCGTAGGACTTGTTCACCCTAGGGCTGACACCGGTTCTATTCTGCGAGCCGTTCATGAAGGAGACAAACCCCTGCGGGGAGAGGAGCTCAATCGCATTTGCCTGTCAGTCACACCTGCTCGAGAAGCGTGTGTTGTTGAAACGGTAGTGTGGATCGTATCTGTCCTCACCGCGAGGTAGGATCCAGCCTAGCTCCTACGCGTCCATTGGGATGTATGGGTTGGAAGGATTTGGCAGTACTATAGTCGCTTTTACCCACTTTGGTCGCAAAAACGTCTCTGTCCACCGTCCATAGTATTGGAATGTGGCCTTATGGCGAGGCAGGACTTAAACACCTCCCTTAAATGGTTGTCCAAGATCTCCATGCCCTCTTGAAGTAGCGCAGGGAAGATACCGTTCCTCCCTTGGCCGGGTACGGAGCTCCTCGGGGCTTCAGCACCACAGGAGCGAGGGAGGGGTTCTCCGGGGGCCGCGAGCGACACGAGCTGGGACTCGTGTGGGAGAGCCGAGCTGCTCTCGGGTGGGGAGACTCCGTGAGGGTTGTCCGCGCGGGGTCCTACTAGAGTAGGATCACATGGGGGGAGCTTCTCTCTCTCCGGGATGGGGCCGTAGCTGCCAGGGGTAGAGGGGTGGGGTTTAGTGGGATATACCCGGCATTGCACACACCGCTGTGGAGTCCCATATACCCCCGTTCTCCTCCCAGGGGTTTCGGAGGATGCATATGCATTTCCCTCACGATAAAAAAGAAGGGAAGATACCGTCCTAACCTGGGCTCTTGTACCTGTCGAAAGAACGTGTCGCCCAGATCACTCTTCCCCGTGAGAACACCCTACAGGCGACCTCCCAATACTCTCGTACTCTATCACCGGTACTCAGCATAAGGGTTGGCTGCCCCTAAGATAAAGCTGTGCACCCTAGGAAATGTACCTCGGTGAGGTGCCTCAGCACTGGAGTGCTATCAGTTCTAATGCTTCAATTCGGCAGAGCAATTGCATCAATATTAGTGGTCGGAGGCCCGGATACTAGAACCTTGCGTAGCTTAGCCACAAAATGGAGGGCCTCGGTTTCTTCGCAGTTTTTCCAGGCCTCTTTTTTAGAAGCTCTAATATGTTTCTACCTAATAATATTACTATCACATCTTTTTGTGTATGTACAGTATTAGCCGTCGTGCTAATTGCACATTTTTAAACGTATTAAAAACAGTCTAAATGAAATTTTCTGAAAATGTTGATTTACAAAGCTGTTGAATGGTCATAAGTCGAACAATAAGTAATAGATAATGTATTTCGTTTTAATCAATAGAAAAACAGCTATCTAAAAAGACTAAATGCCAAACCCAATTGCTACGGTCCTCGTTTAATTGGAATTATTTGCGACAATGATGTAATCGATTATTTGATCTGGACAAGATTGCTTCATCTGGTGAATGAAACGAGGAAATCGAAAAAGGTGCAAGTCAATTTTTTTCTGCCCGCTTTGTCGTCGCTCGCGATGACGTGTCAGACATGAAATTATCGCCATTCACATCCACTATATGTCGTCGAGAAATTGATTTATCGGTTCAGTTGCAAGTAGCTGTAAAAAATTGATCTTTAGGATTGTTCATGGAAGAAAAAGTTTATATTATAGTATAGTGCTTGAAGAAAAGTATTATGTACAGGTACTTCAAACCTAATCAGGCGACAGTTTTAAAATCAGCCTTACGTTTAACTGAAACATGTTTAGTACAGTTTTTGGAATACCGTTTGTTCAAATTCGGATATGTTGCAGCCATTGGTGACGTATCAATTTATCTCAAAGGATTTTTTGAAATCTTAAAAATTGCTAGTTTTACAGATGTATAAAGTAACGTGTTGATCTCTTTTCATTAAATTATAACGGCTGAACCAATACTCCAATGAAAATGAGTTTGTAATTGCTTGTAGCGAAAATATAAGAGTATCCAATAAAAATTATTTCAGTTGAAACAAATTTGTTTATACCATTTATTAAACAAATGCAATGTTTTCATAGCAGGGGTAATTTTAAGAATTTAAAGAAAAGAAATGAGGATATAGCCCCAAATGTCTCCTTTACGGACCCATTTTTAAACATGCGGACACTTTAAAATTGGGGAAATCAAAATTATTTGACGTGGACGCGGCATCGCGATGTATGTATTATGTACCGTCTTACGCAGGCGACGCAGCCACGCGTAAAAACTCATTTTTATCGGTATATTAGCTTAACTATTATAATTTAATGAAAAATGGTTGACACTAAAATTTGCACATCTGTAAAACTAACAATTTCTAAGATCTCGAAAAACCCTTTCAGATACGTTGATACGCCACGAAAGGCTACAACATATCCGAATATGAACAATGCAGTAATGAATCCAATCCTAATTTCAATGATCCATAGAAGAATGTAGCTTTGGCTTGTTCAGGATTCTGAGGTAAATGTTGCTTGAAGTAATGCAGTCCCTTTACTAAAACACTCTCGCTTCCCCATTCCATGTCCACATTCTCTAGGAACAATGTACTTATTCTCACAGCAATGTAATGTCCAATGCATTCAATCACTACCATTTGACAACAGTTTTCTGTAGTGATAAGCATCCTCATTTAAACCCACAGACGAGTTAAAATCCACCCATAAAACTCTTCGAACCCTGAATAGCGCCTTACCGTCTTTCTTCGACTTCACTAAAAATATGTTGATGATGACATACTCTGTATGATGCACGTAAATATCGACGTGTATGTATTTCGAAGAAGTTGCACATATAAAGACCACGGAATCAAAAGCGTAAGACAAAACTACTACCGCGTGCAAAGCTTCCATTTTGTGACGTGCTGTTTGGTCGGACTGAAGCAGATCGAATGTGAGAATTAGGCACAGTAGGCTACAATAGCTGGGACACTCGACGGTTGCAGAAGCATTCGGGTGTCATCAGACGCCACTTCAAGACCTCCGTCAACGAACCCCATGGACAGTGCGCCAAATCCTAATTTATCGCTTTCCCCTTTTCTTCTTGTCATAGCATAGTTTCCCAAAACACAACGATCCCTACGAACCCTACTTCGACGATCATAGCGGGGCACCCACCTACCAATAAGAAAGCATTTAGCCATCCCATACTCAAGACCCATACACTCCCAGAACTCAAAACATCACGAACACCATAAAATCACGATAAACGAGCAAAGAACGAATCCACTAGTAAACACGAACCTTGTACAGCTTCTTAAGTTTTAAAATATGGTAAAAGTGTTGACTCCAAAGACTCAATTTTATTGTCAACTAGGCGTTGTCAGCCTTTAAATCCGCCAGTGATCCTTAACCTCTTTAGTACTGTACGCCACTATAGTAAATTCTCGTTGTATGTCAGTCCCGCCGTTCTTTTAACTGACACGTGTACGAAATCGGAGGTTCTCGCCGAGCGTCGCATTTGAAATACACAAGGCACGCTGGAAACCTAAGAGTCATATCCGTCTACAAGTCTTAAAAAACCTATGACCACTAAGCACTAGTGACAAGAAGACTGCAAAACAATGTCTCCGTCTCCGATACAATGTTGCACGGAGAAGCGGACAGCGAAACTAGAGAACTGTCGTCGCCGAGGAGGGAGCCACACATTGTTGGCTATATCGGTGTAAGACCAGAAGACCACTACTAATCCAATTTCAAAACTTCTTTATTTTTCGTTATTTTTTTATGAAACTTTTAGCAACATATTCGTGGCATTTTTATGATTAAAATGAAACCAAATATGATATAATTCCGATAATATTTACTAGTGTAACGAGCGATGAAAGTTTCGAACGCAGAGAAGGACAGCGTATGGGAAACAAAGAGCCGCGGAGAGTCGTGGCCGCCGGTACAGATCAAAGCCAGTGTGAGCGCAGGCCTTTAAATGAAATATTTAACTTCTTTATTATTAATTATTTTTTATGAGACTTTCACCAATATATTTGTGGCATTATTTTGATTAAAATGATACCAAACGCGATATAATTCGAATCACATTTACACTAATTTTCCGTTAATGTAATTGTTATGGGAAGACTTTCATCGCTCATTACACAAGTAAATATCATCGGAATTATATCAAATTTGGTTTCAGTTTAATCAGAAAAATGCCACGAATATGTTGGTAAAAGTTTCATAAAAACATAACGAAAAATAAAGAAGTTTCGTAATTCGATTGGTAGTGGTCTTCTAGTCTCACACCGACATAGCCGACAATGGTGTGGGTTTTTCCACTGACTTCAAATTGTAAGGTTGGCACAGTCATACAACGAGAATTCACTGTATAGTGGTTTCCGTGGAAAGCATCAGTTTGAACGGTACGCCACTATAGCGGTTTCCGTGAAAAGCATCAGTTTGAACGGTACAAACCACTATGGTGGATTTTGTAGCATCCGCGGCCAGGCGCGCCGTCCCTGGAAGACAGAGTCGCGGACAAGCGCGCCGCACCACAATGCGGACAAGTCGGCACATCTCACTACATGTTTATTTGACGATGTATGAAAATTTCCTTTGGCAGAACTGCATATTAGCAGGAAATTCATATTATTATTCATTTAAAAATCATTTAACAATTTTTTTTATGCATAAAAATTGTTTTTCTTTTTTTCAATTTATTAATTTTATTGTTAAATTTAATTTTTTGTAACTAATTACCATTATATATGCATTAGTAACCAAATTTAGATTTTTGTAAAAAAATTTGGCCATGGAGGCACTCTCTAAAGTGCCAAAAATCGAAAAATATTATATTAACTGTAAATGAGTGTGCAATAATAATTCTGTATAATGGAAAGTGCTTACCAAGGAATATGCATTCTTTATACATTTAATAAAGTAGATTTATTTTTTGTACAAATTTTCAACGGTGGTTTTATTTGTTAATTGCATATAAAACTTCAAATTAACATAAAACAAAAACGGCAAAATATGTCCTGAGATTTATGCATATTCGGATACATTACTTATTATAGTTTAAGAATTTCATAGTTTTGTCTGCCACTTTTTGCGACTCTCAATTTTATAAACTTTTTAAGAAGTGTCCATACCTTTCCTTTAAGATCTATCGTGGAAAATGTGTTATTTTCTTTTTAAATGTATTAGTTATATTGTTAAATTTCATTTTCTGTGAATAATTAACAATAAGTATACATTTGTAAACAAATTTGGTTGTAAAAAATTTTGCCATTTGTTCGCCACAGTTACAGTGGGGAATTTACTGGAAAAGTTCAATATTCGTGTATATCACGATATGAAATACATTTCTTTTGCAAAACATGCGTATTAGGATGGAAATTGTTAATAATAATCATATAATAATCATTTTTA
This sequence comes from Halictus rubicundus, assembly GCF_050948215.1. Lineage (NCBI taxonomy): Eukaryota > Metazoa > Arthropoda > Insecta > Hymenoptera > Halictidae > Halictus > Halictus rubicundus. The sequence continues at coordinate 3,409,510 of NC_135161.1, read as the reverse complement.
TGCATAATACAATTTTGCAATAATTATATATCAATCATTTTTATGTATTTTTAATTTGTTTTTAATATATGTTTTATAACTATTGAAAAAGTAATAAGAATGTAAGGATAGATCGAGATGTGCAAGATCACGAGAGTCAATGATTTTTGGTCGCACTCAAAGTACTGAGAATGACTCGGATAGCGAATAGCGTTTTGTTAAGTTTATTCATTTTATTCACTAGTATTATAATTTGTTTAAGTTTATTATTGTTAATTTTACATATAGTTCATTTATTATTAATTTTGTTCTAAACGTGTTAGTTTTTAAAAATGAATTTGTTAATTTTTAATAATAAATTTTTTTTCTAAAAATTATTTTTTTTTGTTAAAATTATTAACTATATTGGTAAATATAATTGTCTGTAAAAAATTTCCTTTATATATACATTAATAACCAAACTACGAGAAGTGCCGAAAACAGGCCTTTTGTCCGCACTGTGCGCACTGGAAATGAGAGTCGTGGACAAGCGCGCCGCACAGTGGGCAATTTGGACAAAATCGGATTCAAAATCAAGAAACTTTCGATAGGAATGAGGTAGAGCGATGAAATCTTTTTTAAATGAAAGCTGCAACTTTGTAGAATATGGGAAAAATAGAGAGATTGCGGTACGAACGTTTTTTAACCTCGAGAAAATTCGTTAAACGCGCACAAATTCAAGAAAATTTTAGTTTTTCCAAAACCACGCGCGGAAAAATTTTTTTTTAACATGCTATACATCATTTCCCATAGATTTTTTCGCGCTGATTTCAAATCTGGTCTCAAAATTTGTCTATGACCTCAGGATTTTGCAAAAAATAGATTTTTGTGACAAAAATTAATGAAGTCATTTTTTCGTTGAAATGATTGGATAGTAATAATCTATCTATTTTTCCCATATTCTACAAAGTGGCAGCTTTCATTTAAAAAAGATTTCATCGCTCTACCTCATTCCTATCGAAAGTTCCTTGATTTTGAATCCGATTTTGTCCAAATTGCCCACTGTGCGCCGTACGGGGAGAGAGAGTCGCGGACAAGCGCGCCTTACTGGGAGAGAGAGTCGCGGACAAGCGCGCCGTACTTAAGAGGTTAGCATTGACGCAAGCAAGCGGAACGGTGAGGGTTTACGCGCAACAAAGAACCGAGACAGATTTAATTGTGAAACACGTGTATTAACGCAGAAAGAACTACAATAACGAGAACTGTGACTAGTGTTGTGGTACACTCGTACCAAGAAGAAGGCCCTTCTCATGCTGGTCACTGACATAGGCACTGTTGCCAAATCAGGGGAATTAACTCGAATGGAGTGGAATACGGTTATCGGGACCGGGCTGTAGCGGAGCGTGTGGGACTACTATCGTAGAAGGGGTAGGATAGAGTGGGAGACAAGTCTTAACCTGATGACATTGTGCAATGGCCCACAGCCGTATAAACAGGCCTGTGTTAATCGCACACTTTTGTGCGCTTCACAATTGTAATTTTGTTCTCGATCACTTTCATGCACTTCGCGATTATACTTTGCTTTCGCCCAGTTCGTGCGCTTCACGAACTTCGCTGATTTCGCATCATTCCGTTATTTATAGTTTTCTATTAGTTATTTATAGTCTACAATAGTATACTTGTTTTATCACAGTTTTGCTGTGCTTTACATTTTATCTTACTCCTGCATCCATTTCTACATTTTATCATTCGGAAAACTTGGGAACAACATTCTCAATTATACACACTGCTAGAGTACTCCACAATAATCATCTGAAATTAATTACATTGGTAATTAGATAAATACTGATTAACACGATGTTTCAAGTTTTCTGAATCATATCATTTGTTTCTAACACTATTGAATGACGTTTTTTCTGTTTCATATATTCTATAATACTTTCGTCAGTTCATGGGTATTTTGTGACTCTAAATATTACAAAGCAAAGTAATATTAGTTCAAATTGATCGCTATTTATTGCAAATAATTTAGAATTAGGATTTAAAATAAATATACTGTACACATAGATATTGAATGATAAGATTTCTAGAGAAGAAGTGTTTTGTTATATTACTTTATTTGTTCATAGAAAACATGTTCAAGAAAACGTGTCGATATTTCAAAATAAATATATAACATTTCCTAGGCTAACAGAATTACGGAGCTCGTTAATACTTCATGAGGGAACACGGCCTTAAGATGCGCTTAATACTTCGAGATACATAATATGCACCTGCTCTATCATTAATTTTACTATGCATCGTATACTATGATCGTAAATAGCATCATTCTTCTCTGTCCCTTGCTCTGTGTTGTCATAATTACCAATTATATTATGGAAGAGCAATTTTCACAACGTGCGTAATCTATCAGTCTGATAATTAAAATATGAGATTTCAGTTTATAGTGGTACGAAAAAATGGTATAGAATCATGTAGGCACATGTACCGATAGAAAAATTCAAGATTTTAAGACTGAGGTTACGGATAATAGATTTCGGAAACATAATGAATAGCTAAAACGTATACATAGGAGAAGAGAATGGTTGCAAGAGGTGAAAAGGTTAGGATAAATCTCCGGGAATTAGGAATTTACGAAACACCCATTAGAAAAATAAGAAAGTAACTAATTCACTGGCTCTCTAATATACAGGGTATCCCAGTATTAATACAATCGTGGAGGGCGTGTTTCTACATTAGAAAATAAATAAAAAATATGCAATACATTTTGCTAATGTGAATGAAAATTCTAAAAATTCTAATTTTCTGAAAATAATAATCATCTGACACAACTATTCATAACCTACCGCTTCTACTCAACGGATTTTCCAAGTCGACTTTCTCGAAAACGAAGTCTCAGATAAAAAAAAATATATGCTGTATTTTCGACTTATTTTCTCATGTAGAATCATACCTTTCACGGTTGTATCATTAATATTGGTCCTGGGCAACAGTGCACAATAAGAAATTTATACTGAGGAAAAAAGAATTAGTTTTGAAAATCTTTTAATGAACATCTTTTAATCTTCAACTTTGGGGCTACTTTAGCCTGTGTAGGCTAAACCCTTCTTAGGCGGCAAAAACTCTTGTGTAAAATATATCATCTCCGTAACTGACGCAGAGGCCTCTACCGTAACTGTCAAAATTTTATCCCCGCTACTGGGAGAATCCCCCCCCCTCCGGAAGTAGTCAAGCGGTAAACACGCTTGACGACCGAGCCAGCGAGAGGTCGAGTAACGGTGAGACTCACACTAATGCAAGCGAAGCAAGAGATTGCAACTTTTCCAAGGACAGTTACAGAGATACTACTGTAGTGCGTTCATCATCGATTCTCGAGTGTGTTTCTCGAGACTAGGGATGGTGCTAGATTGGGACGGTAATATGGTGATCGAGCAGTGGTCATCCCCTTACACCTCATACACATAGACCAAGCAGGTACAGTTGCAATATCCGTAAAATATTTTTCTATACGATGCTTCTTCTGTTTTACTCTTGAAATGGTTGAATATATTGTTCCACTTTTAAACAATATCAACGGATACATTTCTTTGACATCAATCGATGGTAAGACTCGTTGTGACATTCGTTTCACTTGGAATGCCTATCGTAAACCAATAATCTCTATTGTATTTTTGAAGTCGTGCAAACTGCTAACGAGATCCTAAAAAAAGTTAGAGACAGTAGGAACCCTGTAATTAGACGATAACTTCCTTAAGTGGATAATCACTGGGGTCGAATTCTCTCGGGTTGGTTGGTCCAGCGAAGCAGTAAGATGGATCGCCCGAAGCTGGAACAAGCGTAACGTCGTGGACGATTTATAGCTTCCCTAAGATCGTTTATTCAGGTATGAATTCTTAGATAGCGCGAGTGTGAAGTTCGTCGTTTTTATGAAAACTCTCACCGCAGCGCGATAGAAGTTTAAGAGAAAAAAAATGTAGTTGATAAAGTTGATAGAGGTAGAACGAGCAGTTTAGAGGGACGAGCGACAAAACAAAGGCGAGAAGGAAGTCAAGGTTCCTGACTTAATTTTCTTCCTGTTCTCTGGAGAAATAAATCTCGAGTGATAAATTTACGGCAATAAATCGCGAAGAAAAAATAACGTCGCGTTAAAGCGTGGGTCAAGTATATCACGTCCGCGTTTTTGGTTTACGAGCGCGGACGCGAGTACGGACGGTGTACACTGTACACTCTACACCAGCGCTAGTGTATTCATACGTGGACGCAGCTAATTGTAAGCGTCCACGTATATGGACTGTGCCGCGGAATACATATACTGGCTTACCGATCCGATAACCTAACAATATGCCAGAAAAACCTGGTTTACCTGATTTAAAAACCTGAGTCCAGGCCGCATTATTTAAAAAACTAAACGTAAAACTTGCTTTTACAGGACATAGGGGACGAATTTTTAAGGTATACAGTATCGCTCAACAAAATGTATTAGCGTGAATCGTCTAAAAACGAATCTTCTACGTAGAGGACATCATTCAAATACGCAGTATTTAAAGGAGGGGCAAGCAAGCGATCTCTAATATAAAACCAAATGAACCACGGGGTTTGACCTAATTAACAGAAAGATAATTCAATACACCTGCCGATAATTCAATACGGATAATCACCATTCAGTTTCGTCTTTGCAAAAAATGGCTCATGATCTAAGGCAAAAGTTTGATGCAGCACATAGAATTACACGTTTTATTGTAGATAACTTTTCCTTTTCCCTTTATAGACTTTGCAACTTTCGACATTAATAAATTTTGTTATCTTGACTTCTTCATGTGTTTTGCTCTGTGTTTAATTGCTCCCGCTGTCCCATTATTATTACGAAAATTTGTAATGATTCTGAAGGTCAACTTCTACAAAACCCCATGTCTGCATGACTCGAAGTCCAGAAGAATATGTAATATTAGCAGTAAGTAATCTGAATGAAAGTTCAAACGTGTCATCATTTCGCCAACCCGTTTCACATCTTTCCTTTATTAAGGGCCCAGACTCCGTAGATTCGAGATAAGGTAGAGTGACCATGTTACCGACGAAATTAGACAATAAATGGTTTCACGTGTTTCACATTTTCGTCCTTATATGAGAATATTTTTCGCTGGGAAAGGGCAGTTACCGACCTGCTGACTCTGCAAAAGTTACGAGACTACCCTTAGCCCTTAATGGATAACGCTATTTTATCGACATACAGCAGTGCTAGGCACGGTCGGGTCATAGCCGCGAGGCGAGGAGAGGGAGCATGTATTGAGGGGAAAAAGTTACATTCTTGCTGCCAGTACCGGGTGACATTGTGACATTGTGACACATACACGACAAAGACGGAACGCGCCACGTAACCAAGCCATGGCGGAAGCATGAGGAAGTAGCGCAGTAAAAGGGGAAATTAGAGTGGGGGAACTAGTGTTGATCTGGCGACTATGGTTGGGGCCCCTCAAACGCTTGTTTCCCCCACCAACCTTTCTTTCGTGCAGTGCGAACCTTCGCTTCGTCACATTCGCTGAAGTCACGTGTCTTCGTTACCCTACCGTACGTACCTTCGTAGCTACTCGCGACAGTCGAAGCGCGTCATTTCTTCATGGTAACAGCGCTTACTAGAAGGGGACAGTGGGTGCTACGGTAGGGATGGTTTTGCCTCAGTAAAGGCAAATGTGTCCAACATTAACACAAAGTTTTCACCGATAACCCCTACTCATCGATATTCTATTCTCACCGACATAATTTTCTTACCAATAGATTATTATTACTTCGTCCAATGATTTGGCATCATGCATTGCTAAATTACATCTTAGGTGATGAAACAGTTATCAATTGAAAATGTCTACAATCGATAGTTTTACAATGAACAAGAATGGCCTGGGTTAGCTCTGGTTTTGGGAAAGTCTATGTTGATGAAATAGCGGCGATGTAAACATTGTCGAGGAAGTCTGTGTCAGTCATATCATGCGGACACACAATAACCATCAACTTACGTAATTAAATATCATGTCACTAAAATGTGATATTGACATAGCATTTATCGTATTTGAAAAATTCTGGATATACCGCGGAGGACTTAATGATAGCATAACCGTACTGTCTTGCTGTCACTGTCCGGGAAAACGCGTTGAAACGTTACAGCAACAGACTAGGTCCAGTCTGGCATTGTATGTGTCGTGCAGAAGCACTTCTGATGAAAGTAGATAAAACATCAGCCATTTCTGTTGTCGAAAATTATAACGCAATCGCCGAGACACATGCCTGTGGAACGCTATGCCCCTGGATAGAATTTGACGAGTTAGATATGTACATACATACGTGTGACCCACCGTAGTGAATGTGTTAAAGATTCACTGTATTATGTAGTACGCGTGCTCCGCTACTACGGTACTAGGCTACGTCGTGTCGTGGTCGGCTGTAGGCATCCACATCCATACCTATTCCCATTCTCATTCCTATTCCCATTCCCCCTTACACCGCACATTACCACCACCAATTTGTGTTGGCTCATCAAACAGATTCGACTACGTGCAGTCGTTACCGATCGAGCTGAATCATGTCGGCAAGCGTAGGAGGCGACACCAACGGTGTACAATCTATTTATGTTCTGATCCTCTCCTCATGCAATAGGATGAATTGCACATGGATACGAGTCTAAATTAAAAAAAAAAGAATCTAAACATAACCATAATCAGACTATCTTGACAACATATGTCAAGGTCATGCATACAAAAATCCATGCAAAATGCATTGCGGTCGTAGTCGGCCGGCCCTTTTCGCTCCCTTCCGTTCCTAACCCTAACCAATCCCAAATCGGTTGAGGTCGTCTTTCGAAGAGTGTCGTGATATCCTTGACAACATGTGTGACAACCATGATCACATAAATGTACACACTGGCAAATTGCAATCTAGCAGCGTCGAAATACTATTGTTCATAACTTTTTAATAAAAAATGAGCGGCGGTGGAAATCTTCAGAAGGTTATTGAACAACTTTTCCTGATATTCGCAAAAAAATGTTAAATAAATCGAAATTAGGAGTACAGTTTATTCTGCAAGTTTTAATACAGGATAGTCAAAAATAAAATGTTAATGACTTGAATCAATTGTTTATTGGATACATTCTGCTCTTTATTTCAACAAATACATCGATACGACGACGTCATCGATTTGGAGTTCGTTGAGGTTAGGTGCGTGGTGGGGGGGGGGGGGGGGCAAGGGCCGACTTCACGGTTGGCCGACTATACCTACATACAAAAATCCATTGCGAAGTGCGGAACATTGCAAGTCTAATCGGGCCGGCCCTTAGTAGGCTGGATAGAAGATTTTAGTGACATTTTACGAAAAAATGAACCTTCTCATGTCGATGTCTAATAATCATTGGTATTGCCTTTCATTAAAAAACGTATTTTCTATTGAATCTTTTTTTTGCCTTTTTTCTACAGTAAACAGTATTATTTTCCGTTAAGAAATAATGATAATTATACAGATTAGCGATTCCTCACCAATTTCGATGACCTTCAAATATGTTGTCAAGGTCGTCATTCTTTCCTGTACATTTTGCCGCCGCTGCAAAAAACTACGGACACTCACTACAGCGAATTTTGCCCTTTTTAATTGACGGAACACGTGTTTTACCCACACCTAATCAACATTCGTTCGATATGGCAGAATTCGCTATAGTGGAACTAACAGTGTGTTTCTTGCGAACATCTAAACAACTAAGCCCGAGCGACGGTAATATATATATAGGAGAAAGTAGTTCAGAATGATGACCTTAACAACATATTTCAAGGTCATGGAAATCGGTGAGGAGTAACCAATCTGCAAAATTATCTAAATAATAATTGAAGCTACAGTTATATGCAATCTATTAAAAGTGTAATGTTGAATGTGGCACAGAAAATTGTCAAAATTTGTACAATTCACAAGGAGTAGGAAAAGAATTTAAATGTATTGTTGCATTATCATTAACCTATTAAACATATTAAGAAAGAAAATACATTTCTTTTTTACTCCAGTTTGTTGCAATTCAGGTAGAAAATTTTTATTTTGCATAAAGATCCGCTGCCTAATTATTAACATCTGACTCACGCAAATCAACAATTAGATTAAAATCATATAAAAGAAAAGAGAGTTATTAGATCCTGAAGCTATACAGTTGCTTAAGCAAGAACAGCAGAACTTAATCGAAAATCTATGAATCTAATGTATTCGTATAATAGAAATTTCGTTACAGCGTTTAATATCTATTATTTGTAATATACATGCGTGTATAACATATTATTTAATCTACGCTTCATAGACTTTCAGTTCTATGCACAATTCCCTAATATTCTGTTCGGTTTGCATCCAGTAGGAATATAATAAGGTATATTGAAATTAAAATTGATGGACATTTGATTACATATTAAAAAGAGTGGTGTTTTATTCTATTCGTACATGAACCTAATAGATTTCGTTTACGACATTCTAACTGTCCTGAGTAAATCGGGCATAAAAGTCGTCAACAATTTAGCTCGTTCTCTTCGAATTTCCCATTCAGTCATCAGTCTCTCTCGAAATCCACTTTCGCAAGTTGAGCGCCAGCTTCGGCTCTCTCGAAACTTCCCCCAACATTTCCTATCTCCGGCGAGTCTTTCAAACAGATCCGGGTCAGGGAACTCCAAACTTGACGACTCATCTTCTTGCATAATGCCGCCTAATTACGGCCGCATTGATCGAATGAATTAGGACACTGTAAAAGTGTCACCGGCTGCCGACGCGTGCTATCGTAAAGCCATGAGCAGCCCTCTAGGGTGAAGAATCGACTATACCGGCAACCGGCGACCGGCGCCTCTTACGAGCAAACTTTTTAACCTGCACCAATCTGGAATTTTAAACGATTTCACAGCGCATGCAGGTTTCCCGCCGAATAGTATCAATAAAACACCTACGGTTGGGACCCAATTACTGTGCCTATATTAATTATATTTATTTTTAAAGCATAATAAATACTAAAAAAGAGAACATATATATTAACTGATTTCGTCCTTATATGAGAATATTTTTCTCTGGGAAAGGACTCATTCGAAAGAGGAAGGTTCAATCTAGCGCGCACTGGTCATGACCTGACGAGATTATGCAGATATTTGGTAATATAACCCTTACAAGTAGGCCAAAAATTGACGATGCACATGCCGTGGAATCCAAGCATTTTTATACCATTGGATGAGTTTTCTGGATGAAATCGAGAGTAGCGCGTGCTGGAAAATATCTTTAGCTACAAATTGAGCTACATTTTGTCTTGATTCTCTGCGAAATAAAGCCAAAAACTTGAAGCACGTTTCTGGCGTCAGAATGATGATATCGATAATGTAGGGCAAGAAATGTGACAAGTTTAGTCACAGACTTAAGACCTGTCAGATCAAGATCAAGACAGATCTTAAGTCAGTGGCTGAAGGCTGTGAACGGAAATTATATAGCAGTTACCGACCTGCTGACTCTGCGAAAGTCACGTGACCTTATCTCGTTCCTTGGATCTTAAGCCTTTAAATATAATATTATCTGTTCGTGGGAAAATAAAGACAAATTCAGAAAAAAAATTTCATATAATTGTAAGTATTCATATTCTATTAGGTGACACATTCGTATTTGATCTAAATCTATTAAACATGCGCACTTCACTTATCTTTCGAACATTGATTTGTTTTTAGGACATCCTCACAGGATTGCCCCATTGAAATGGAACAAATATTCTGTATTGTGTATTCCCGTAACTTGTTTTTCCCGAATGTACTATATCGTTATCTTATGCATATTTTTTTGTATCGTTGTATTCGTCTTTTTACACCCCATGATAGTGTAGAAATAACATACGAAATTATCTTGAAAAAACAAATCATGGCTTTGAATTCTCAAAAATTGATTTTCCGAAAACAAATATCTTGTTTCGGAATTATATTTACTCAATGCGAGATGGAAATGTACAATCTTATTACAAAAGTGAATGTATTGTATTATAAGAGCAACAACAAGAGAAGTAAAAGCAGTTGTTTGTACGTGGTATCACTGCCTTATTTGAGCTTAATGCTTTTCTATGTTGGTGAGAATACAACGCTTAGGGTTGCGAATAAAAGATGGGACCCGAAGGTACGTTATACGGCACTTGAACTTACTTCCTAAACGATGGGGAATTCAATTTCAAATCTGAGTTACCAGCTTCACTTTTCCAGTTGACGCAGTACCTCGTGGAATAATGCATGGCTTCTCGATATAAATCGACGACTGAATTTCTTCAAGCTAGTAGTGCTTATACATATACTGACGTGCAACAATAGGGATATCCCTTTTCAAGGATTGCTCTATGGTAGAGTGATACTACTTCCAAATAACATCTAAATAATTTTAGTTTGAACGTTCCTTCTTTTCGAAAATCTTGTTGTTAATACGTAAGACGTAGTCAACTTTCGAGTAAGGCAGAATAGAGAAATTACTGTATTATACAAACACCTGAGAAGAAAGTTAATTAGAACAAAATATTGGAAAAGTAACAATTTCTTTGTTGCATATGTTCAAAGACAAGGTATTTGCTGATATGTGTAACACTGTAAACAAATTTAGTAAAATTTGAAGTCATCATCATCTCCATCTACTTCTAAACGCAAAAAACTATAATTTAATTTAATGGGGGGGGGGGTTCTCATATTTTTCATTACGGTACATACAATAATATTCATCTTCGTACGCTCTCAGCGTTGAAATGTTTTTGTTTATTTTCTTTTTCTTTTACATAACAAATAATATTAAAATTGATTGAGCATTATCGCAAAACTATTTTGAGTCATTTCAAACATTGGAAATTGACCCACACAATTAATTCGTCGACACCTCATAACAGGAAATACAAAAACACTTAACACTTTGAACGCCAAACTAGAAACCCCAAAAATTCCATAAAATCAAAGTAAGTTATGTAATGAAATAAAAATTGCAAAAAATTAAATGTATAATACTGAGTAATCCTCCAACTTTCTTGCATGTTACAGATCCTAATCAAGTTTAGTACAATGAATATATCAACGTAAAAATCATTTTAAAACCTGCACAAATAATTCCGTCACCCACATATGGGTGACGTGGCATGAAACGTGTTAAGAGAACGTTGGGTAAGAAACATCAAATTGAAAATATACTGGCTTTAAATTAGTTGTTGGTCTCCATTTTCTTGTCTTCTTAAAAGCTATGCTTAGTTTAATTTCACAATAAATTAGGTTGAGACAAAGAAAAATTTACAATTGTCTTTTCAAGATAGCGATAAAGACATGCGTCACAGTGAGACTGTTCTGCTTTTGTGACATTACATTAGTCGTGGTGTGAGCTGTCAGATGCCAGCAAGAAAAATTGTTCGCCTTCGCCTAATATGACATAATTCCAATACGTAATTACCCCGCGTTCGTGTTTCCCCACTCTCTCCTGTTCGTACAAATTAAAAATACTCCAGCTGATTTTACTAAAATCATAATCAAACAGAATTTCATAAAATTTATAATAAGGTTGACGTTATAATTCATATTATAATAATAACTGAATGGCAACTTTTATGAATATTTGAGAAACATAAAAATGTGAAACACATTAAAATCAAATCTCTGCAAACATTACGGACCGATTTATTCAGATCTTGTGAAATTCAAACACCAGGTTCAAATACTAATATTGATACGTGAAAATTAATTAAATATTTCAACAAAAACGTAATTGTTTCTACTTGAAATCATCATCGTCATATTGTGAAGAAACTAGTCTTCTCGATCCTGATTCTAAAAAAGAATCGAGCTAAAATTCAGAAGAATAACAATTCATTGGCCGTTTTATATTTCTTTAAATCATATTTCCACAGGAAAAACATTTTATAATATAAAAATGGATAATTTATATTTTATTTTGTTATATGTTGACAGTTCCAAAGATGTTGAATAAACTAAAATTTTTTAAAATAAGTATAAATATTTTTCCAATATTTTATTTACATTTATTTTATCTTCTTGTAGTAAAAACTCAAAAATCGTATTAACCGGATGTTTTAAAATATTGAAATTCGAAAGCCGGGTTTTCAAATTCTGTTTTTTGCATAAATCCTATTAGTAATGCATTTGTTTCGTTGTTAATTGAACTCGTCTCTAAATAACTGAAATAAATTTCTTTTTAAATCCATCCCCCGTGAAGTAAATTGCAAATACACAAGTTTGTTTAAATATTTATTGTGTAATAAGAAGAATATGTTTGCTCGAAAGCGCACATTTTACGGCACGAAATTCTTTTTCGTACATGACTGCAAATTACGTTCGGGCACACGTATCTACGGTAATGCATGTAAACACGTGTCTCCTGTAATATTGCTGTGTGAAGCAAAATTAATGTCGTGTCGCATAAAGGTCGAAAATTCAGCTTTACGCGCTAGTGTTTTGCACATTTCCATAGAGAGCAATGAACCCTTCGTTGTCGCACATTTTTGTTTTCTTTAAAATGTGCTACATACATCAACATTTAATAATGGGTTTTGGATTAATAGTATTTTCTATTGGTTTCCTGGGGGTTCTACATTCCATGTATCATTCATACTATATTTTTGGAATATATTTTCTTCCTGTACGTCTTTTCCCTTTTCATTTGATATTTTTGTGCTCGTTATCAATAGGTTTGCACATCAAAATATGTTTCACGATATGACACCATATAATTGTGATACATTAATGCTGGTTTTAGTATGTAAAAATGAAAAAGAAAATCACATGCACACAATCGAGTCGAAAAGTAAGTTAACGATCGGCGTATGCAGGCAAATGAACATGATATATCTTTAGTAATGATAATACATTTTTTACTGACATATTTGGTTATTTCTCAATATAAAAACCAGTTTTTATTTTGTTTGATTGCGAAGGAACAAGTAAATAAACAAATACGCTACTTGGTAACTTACTTGCTGACTTGACTGTATATGTTTGAAATAGTCTCATTGTTGAGTTAGAATATAGACTTAAGATCAGTACATACGTTGTATCTTATGTCTAGGCCTTGGGAGGCTCAATGTTACCTATACTTGATGCATTTAGGTGTATTAGCAAGCATCGAATATTCTGTATACTTTATTTCTACTAAGAGTACTCAATATTATTTGGAGATTACAAATGTATCATATATGGCGCGTATATTTGAATGGTAGAAATGATGTAATAAGATAGTGACAATGTGTACTACTACAGTAACACAGATTAATAGATTCATCAGCATAAATATCTTTACGTATATTAATTTTATTGTTATGGGTGTGATTATTTTTATTAAATACAGAATTACAAAAAATTTACTTAGAAAAATTTCATTTCAATAGTTTTTCATTTTATATTTATCTTTCGCTTTAAATTGACGTTATAATTTTAATGTAATAATATCAGTATGATATTTTTATGGATTTATTCAATGGACACGATACGTTTCTTGCATTGTTAGTTTCTTTAACAAATCTTTACAAATTTATAGCGTATACTTTGATTATTTTTGCATATGCTCATATAAATTTTATTTGAATTATAATATTGTTAACGATGCGATTAAATAATCAACATCCAAATATAGATTATATTTTTAAACACTATGCTGAATTACGGCGTACTAATTAGTCTTTTATTTATTTTAAACTTTTTCAATTGTAACTCAAATTTGGGTTACTAAATTAGCACTTTTTATATTTTAAAAGTAGTACGAAATTGAAAATGATTAGGCATGTATGCGATAGCATCACATGGTTTTTCGACGCGTTCTTAAACATTTGACATGATTTGGCTCGATCTAACAATACTTTTTAGAGTTGTAGTTTGTTACGAGCCAGGGCTGCGAGCAACGCGAGAGGCCGGCGAGGGGTTGTTACCCCAGGAATATGGTTTCTATTATTAGTTAATATTGAAATCTTTGTTGATTTGAATTAGGATTAGTAAGCCTCGTAACTTATATATAATTCAATTGATACAATCCGAGCGGTAAGATTGTATCATGTGGGAACGTTCAATTATTAGATTAGGATATTAGGCAATAATTAAGGGTTGTAGATTACGCGAGTTAACAAACAAGACAATTTATTCTGAATTGGAATAGTTACAAGTGTAATTGTCTGTGTCGCGAGTGAATGTGGTAAGTGTACAATTAGAGAAATTGTTACCTAGTGATGCACGGTGTTGACGCACTGGCAATGCGGAGTCGGAGAGCGATTGTTGAAAGCCAAATAGAATATACACGAACTAACGGATTCTATAAGGTTACGTTTGATTCGAAAGGGACTTTTACCCGATCTCACTAGAACTGACTCTTACGCGTGTAGCGCGACGTGACTGCACGATTACTATACCGCGACCGAATTACTTCTGAATCTCTACTGAACCGCTTCTCGACTGAACCAAAGAGGATGAAAATGCATGGGTTTATATACCCTAAAAATGAGAGGGGAATGTATCTGTTTTATTTTACGGTCGCATACTCGTATTTGTCGTTTCTAGTGAGTTTAAGGTTTGCAGCTGGATCTTTTGTTTATAGGGGTAAAACGAAGGGTTAGCCAGGATGTTTCCTATCAAAGACTATCTTGACAATACATTCCAGAAGGGGATGTTTTGAAGATTTCCATATTAGGAAATCGTACGGTGCTGTTACTGAATCATGCTTCGTGCCAGCTGCGTCCAGCCGGAGTACAATTATTAAACAAGGGGCCTGTTGGGACGCTTTTCGTTCTCAGAAAAAGAGATTAGAACTTCTAATCGAAATAAACGTGGAGAAACGTCTCCATACGTAACATCTCCCCCCTTAAATGAAACATCGCGGTTCGCGTGATGCTTTCGATCTGAGAAAGAAAAACGTCCTGAGAACTATGATAAAGAAAAATGTCGGGTGTAGTGTAGTGTAGTGTAGTGTGATGTTTAGTGTACTTATTTTTAGGTGTGGTCTCGATTGCGTAACCCATTTGAATCCAGTGTTCCGCAACATCCAGTGGGGTTGATCAGGTGGTTAGTCCAACAGGAGGTGGCCCTCAGCGTGGCCACTACTGGTGATGGTCACTCCGCTAGCGTAGTCGCTTCGGTCTCTCATTACTATCCCAGAGATGGTGTTGATTCGGCGGATGGCTTTGTTGTTACGGGGGCGGACGCCCCTCCGCACCATTTTTACTGCCTGCCAGATTATGTATTCGGACTATGTTGGTTATTAACTCTGTTAAATAGTCTCCATATGTTTTCAAGTTCGTACCAGTTGGGAATGAGGTTGGTTCCCGAGCTTGTTTACCAAAAATTAATTCGTATGGTGTAAAATTGGTGGCTTCATGAACTGAGGTATTGTAAGAGAACATTGCAAAAGGAATTAGCAAATCCCAGTCTTCGTAACTATTCATGTAATGCTTGAGATATTCCGTGAGTACGATGTGACTTCGTTCTAATGATCCATTGGTTTGCGGTCGGTATCCTGAAGTAGTGATCTGTTTGATTTTGAAAATTTCAGATAAGTTTTTCATGAGGCTTCCGATAAAACTGGTTCCTTTGTCTGTTAATATGGCTCGAGGTGTTCCATAAACTGCGATGAAATGCCTTGCGAAAGCATCGGCAATGGTAGTCGCTCGGATGTTGGGTATTGCTACTGCAATACAGTATTTGGTTAAATTATCCTGCATAGTAAGAATGTATCGATTGCCTCCTGGTGTGACTGGTAATGGTCCAACGGTATCCAGAGAAATTTTATCAAATGCGTCCAAAGGTGTGTCGGTGATCAGCATAGGCTGACGAGTTTTTACACGGACTAATTTTTGTTCCTGGCAACTTTTGCATTTTCGGATGTAATCTTGAATTTCATTGCGCATGTGTGGCCAATGAAATCTTGCTCGAATACGATTGTAGGTTTTTGTGACTCCTTTATGTCCTCCGATTAAACTATCGTGTGCTTCGTGAATAATCTCTTGTCTATTTTCTGCAGAAGGTGTGGTGATAATGCAATTGCATATTGTGATTTGAGGAATTTGCTCTGTGAAGGTCTCTTCCAATGTATTGAAAAATTCGTTGAGTGGCAATTTATGCAAATCTCCGGTGGCTGATATTCGAAATGATTCGATCCTGTTTTCTTTTAAAGCTGGTTGGAGAGTTTTCAATCCGTTGACTATGTCCATTCTATTTGGTTTATCATAAAAATTGTCGGAAATTATTATGCTGAATATTTTAAATAGTCCGTTGTTTGAAATTACAACTTGTCCCTTCTTTGGTCCTGCAGCTAGAAATTCCTGTTTGTTTATTAATTCGGTGTCCAAGAGTAATTTTCCGATGGGAGTTATTAAATTGCAGTCGGCTGATATAAAGTGCACGTAATTGTCTTCTTTTGCTGTGAGGGTGTTTGAAGAAACGATAATCTTTTGTTTTGGTTCTGGCGGCGCTTCCAGGTCAGTTTCGGTGGAAGAACTGTCGGTAGCGGTGTCAAAGAATGGGTAAGGGTCTGCTGTACGGTCAGGTAACTGCCTTGCACTTGTTTCGCTTGTGGGTAGCCGGATTATGGTGGGTTGTAAAATTCCATCTGTTCTGTCTGATTGTTCCTGCAGTATATTAGGTGGATCCACTTGCAAATTGTTTGTATTTTCAATAACTGTATTTTCGAGCGGTTCTTCAAACGAAATTAAATCATCAGATAAGCTTTGGTTCTTATCTGTAGAAAAAATTTCTGTGGAGTTTGCTGCGGGTAAAAACTGGTGTGTGGTATCCTGGTCTTCATCTGGCATCAACACTTCTCTAGATAGGCTCGGAAGGGGCCGATTTTTGTTTATTATGGGAGAGTGTCGCACTTTTCCAAGAGCGGGCTCTTCTCTTTCATCTGAACTGCTTGTTTCCTGATATTTCGGTCGTTTTTCTCGGTCTCGACGTAATTGTCTGATACGTTGTCCAATTGAATCCGGTCTGTCTTCATGTGTCTTCGGTAGTTGGGTCTTGAAATCGGGATCTCGAAGTTCACGTGGAATAAGTGGTAAACAAGAAATGGTAGGGTTGCGTGAAAGAGCATCTGCGTTCATATTCGTTTTTCCGGATTTATGGATAACCTGATAATCGTACTCCAGAAGTCTCAATTTCCACTTCATGAGTCTTGATGTCGGATCTTTTACAGAATGTAGCCAAACTAGAGGTCTGTGATCTGTCACAAGAGTCAATTTGGTTCCGTAAACATACGGTCTGAAATATTGAACAGCGTAAACCATGGCTAAACATTCCTTTTCTGTAGCTGAGTAATTTTTCTCTGCTTTATTGAGGCTGCGCGATGCGTAAGCAATCGGCAGATCATTTCCAATCTCGCCTTGACTAAGCACGGCTCCAATGGCATGTTCTGATGCATCCGTTGTAACGATGAATGGTTTGCTGAAGTCGGGGTATTGTAAAATAGGTTCTTGGCAAAGTTCTTCACGTAATTGTTTAAAGCTGTTTTCCTGTTCTTCTGTCCATTTGAATTTTATTCCTTTTCCCAAGAGGCTAATCAATGGTTTTGCCTTAGTGGTGAAATCTGATATGAATCGTCTGTAGTATCCTACTAATCCCAAAAATTGTTGTATATTCTTCTGATTGGTGGGTGTTGGAAAATCCTTGACGGCTTTTAATTTTCTGGGGTCAGGTTTTACTCCTTGTCTTGAAATAATGTGTCCAAGGTAAGTAACTTCTTTCCGTAAAAATTCACATTTATTGGTCTGAAGGGTTAAGCCATGTTCTCGTAAACGATTGAATAATTTCCTGACTTTAACGTTGTGTTCATGTAGTGATGATGCGTAAACCACAATGTCGTCCAGATAAACGAACACGTCCGTTCCCTGAAGTCCAGTTAGTACTTGATCCATGAGGCGTTGGAAGGTGGGTGGTGCATTTTTTAAACCAAACGGCATTCGTGAAAATTCATAATGTCCGTTAGGTGTGGTAAAGGCTGTTTTCTGCCTATCTTTCGGGTCCATCTCTATTTGGTGAAAACCATTTGCGAGATCGAAAACGGAGAAGTACTTAGCTCCACCGAGACGATCTAATATTTCTGTAATCTGTGGTAGCGGGTATTTATCAGAAATTGTTTTATCATTAAGCGCACGGAAGTCTATGACCATACGCCAACGTTTGTTTCCCTGTGCATCCGGTTTCTTAGGTACAATCCACAAAGGTGAATTATATGGGGATTTCGACGGAGTTATTATTCCTTCGGATAGTAATGCGTCTATCTGCCTTTTTATCTCATGTTGATGTATCGGAGGATAGCGATATTGTCTTGTGTTTATTGGAATTTCGTCGGTGTGTATGGAATGTTTGAAATCGGAGGCCTTCCCTAGCTTATCTCCGGGGAGGTAAAATCGGTCGGGAAACTCCTTTAACAGAGCAGTGATGCTGCACAGTTCCTCTTTGTTCAAGTGCTTGAGATTTAACATTTGGGAGATTCCCTGTGCCCTATCTTCTCTGTTGTTGAAATTAGCATGACCTTGTACCTCTGAGTAGATGTCTTCGTCCGAAGTGCTTACAATGTCATAGGGTTCCAAAATTTGTGGTTCTATTTCTATATCCAGGTCTTCTTCGCTGGTGTTGGTTGCCATAACATGGCACCTTCCTTGATCGTTTATGACAGCTGCTTCTCCTATGTACAATTGGTCATGTGTTCTTATGCGAGGCAAGTAGCCTTCCTTGATCTTCGGGTTAGCTATGTGAATAGCGATTTGTTGTGAGGTTCTTGCTGGAATGCGGTGTTTAGTTGGTTTTTCTGGTGCTTCTAAATAATTTGAAAATCGAATAGGCCTGATAGGTTTGTTCTTTAATACCAGTGTTCCATGGTAATAGGAAATCTCAGCCTGTTCTTGTTTTAGGAATGGGCTTCCGATTAGTCCATCTGCTTCTATGGCAAGGTGTTTTACTACGTAAAATATTGCTGGGGCTTCATGGATATGGAGAATTGTCGTCCCTACGGTGAAAATCGGGGTTGTGGTGAGTCCAGTTATTTCGATTTCCTCTCGTGAAATCTCTGCTGTTCTTTCTAGAGCGTCGAGGACTACCAAATTTACGGACGCTCCACCGTCAATTAAAAATTCTCCCGTTCCTGATTCCAGTTCTGGGATCGTAATTTTTATCCGTGGTGCAGGTGCTTCCTTGATGAGGGTTTCTCTTCGAAGCGGACGGATCTTGGGCGATCTTCTTTCTTTTCGCTCATCGTGTCGCCTGTACGGTGAGCGCGATCGTAGTTTAAAAATTTCTTTGATTCCACGGACGAATCTCGCGAATCTCGTCGGAATCGCGGGCTACGGGGACGATTCCTGCAGAATTTCCCGTCGTGCCCGGAAGTTCCGCAATGCCAACAATACATGTTTGACATGCGATTTTTATCGGTACCCTTTAGAATCGTATACCGTTTTTCTCCGTCATCACCCATTGATGACTCGGAGCGATTAGAGGGGGAGTGTGAGGGGCTCCTGTGACGCAAGGTCCAGGCAGAAGCGCGTTCTTCTCTTTCCTCCTCAAAACCAGATGGTCTCGTGCGTCGATCTCTGTGTCGATCATATCTGCTCGGAGATAGAGGGTACGACACTTCACGTTCGCGATAACGAGGATCTTGGTCGAAAGAATCTCGGCGGGACCACCTTGCTGGTGATTCATTCCGAGGCGATTGTCTTCGATTTCTTAGTTTTTTATCTATTTGCAGCACAGCGTCGTAAGCTTCCTCCAGATTTTCTGTATCTTTTTGGAGAGCCGACACCTTCAAGGCAATACGATCCGGTAATCCATCGATGAAGTTTTCCAAAACGTCCTTCTCCATTTCCTTGATGAATTCTTCAGCGTGGACCTCGTATTTTTCCTTAATGGCTCCGCGCGTACAATAGACTAGGTGGCTTGTCCTATCGATGTATTGTCGTAGGCTCTCACCTTCGCGGATGCGTAACTTCGCGATTTCCACTTGGAAATATGACAAACTTTTGCCAGGCGCGAATCTTTTCTTTAAGTGCTGAATTAATGCTTTTGCGGTCTTAAACTTGTGCTCTAATGTGCTTCTACGTGCTGGCCCGACGAGTTTAGTAAGAACAATTGCTAGATACTCGGTTTCCGTACCCTCAGGAATCAACGTTAACCCGTCCTCTATAGTCTGCGCGAAACGAGACAAGGGTGGGTCTTCCCCATTAAAAGTCGGAATTGTCGAAGTAACGTTTTGTAAACATGTCCTTTGCGTCAACAGCGACATAGAATTTGCAAGTGATACCGTCAAGTTCATTATGTCAGCGTTAGAAGTATTTGCTATTCCGTTCAGCATTTTTTAAAACGTAACTAGCGAAAACTAGTATATAATTTTTTAATAAAAGCGTAACTAGCGAAAACTAGTATATTGCTTATAATATTACGACGTGACTAGCGAAAACTAGTATATTGTCGATACTCAGTTACGAGTAATTTAACTTGTAAAAAACCAAAAATTAAAGCGATCCTAAAATAATTGAATGTATCCCACCGCTGTCACCAGTTTTGTTACGAGCCAGGGCTGCGAGCAACGCGAGAGGCCGGCGAGGGGTTGTTACCCCAGGAATATGGTTTCTATTATTAGTTAATATTGAAATCTTTGTTGATTTGAATTAGGATTAGTAAGCCTCGTAACTTATATATAATTCAATTGATACAATCCGAGCGGTAAGATTGTATCATGTGGGAACGTTCAATTATTAGATTAGGATATTAGGCAATAATTAAGGGTTGTAGATTACGCGAGTTAACAAACAAGACAATTTATTCTGAATTGGAATAGTTACAAGTGTAATTGTCTGTGTCGCGAGTGAATGTGGTAAGTGTACAATTAGAGAAATTGTTACCTAGTGATGCACGGTGTTGACGCACTGGCAATGCGGGGTCGGAGAGCGATTGTTGAAAGCCAAATAGAATATACACGAACTAACGGATTCTATAAGGTTACGTTTGATTCGAAAGGGACTTTTACCCGATCTCACTAGAACTGACTCTTACGCGTGTAGCGCGACGTGACTGCACGATTACTATACCGCGACCGAATCACTTCTGAATCTCTACTGAACCGCTTCTCGACTGAACCAAAGAGGATGAAAATGCATGGGTTTATATACCCTAAAAATGAGAGGGGAATGTATCTGTTTTATTTTACGGTCGCATACTCGTATTTGTCGTTTCTAGTGAGTTTAAGGTTTGCAGCTGGATCTTTTGTTTATAGGGGTAAAACGAAGGGTTAGCCAGGATGTTTCCTATCAAACACTATCTTGACAATACATTCCAGAAGGGGATGTTTTGAAGATTTCCATATTAGGAAATCGTACGGTGCTGTTACTGAATCATGCTTCGTGCCAGCTGCGTCCAGCCGGAGTACAATTATTAAACAAGGGGCCTGTTGGGACGCTTTTCGTTCTCAGAAAAAGAGATTAGAACTTCTAATCGAAATAAACGTGGAGAAACGTCTCCATACGTAACAAGTTAAAAAGGAGTTTTGAAAAAAAAAGAATTACGATACTTATTTTCAGATACAATACTTTCGGAGATATTTCCAATATCACCATGAAATATAGAAATGATGTTCCATGTATTACGATGTACTTAACATGTTCGTAAAGAGGGAATTTACTTTGAAGTTAAATTAACTCGAATGACCTGACTGTAATAACATTTTTAACGATATGCAAAACTGGAAAAAGAATTTATAGTTTTCTCAAATTTTGAGAAGACGTACTACTGCATCAATGAATACCAAATATAGATTTTAGAAGATATAATACTACGCCGTTTTAATGTATAAAAGAGATACTTATACAAAAATAATTTTATGTAACATCGAATGGGCAGCTTTCAAGTAAAAAATTTTAAAAGAATAATATCTGGAATGTATGTAAAACGGCTTCAACGAGTTCATATGTATTACTTCTTAGAGATCTTAAGTTTTCCAGAGACGAGCTTGTAAAAAAAGTATCAAAGGATCATATGTTAGTCGGGTTAAGGTTTCTCAGGCTTCTCGAGCCGTACTCACAAGGATTTCAAGACGTTCGATGTCCTTCATCTTATTATAGACTTTGCAGACTTCGTGTCTTTTCGAAGCCATCGTAACTTTCGATATATCAATTCTCTAAAGCTACTGGATCTCGAAAGTAACGAGAAGTTCTCGTCGACATTCATGGTGCTGCGCGACGCGCAGTGACGCGAAATTACGTGGTAATGGAAAACTGTTGAACTATATGCGAAAGGCAAATAACATTAAATTGTTTCAGTTAAAATGAAAATGACTACATCGAGGCCAACCGACAATAAAACGATTCTTAAATGAATTAATTGTTCTAACTTTTCAAGAAAATCAAAGTCGCATGGTCCAATATTAAAAAAGTTATTTTCCTTCTAAAAGTGGCTGAATATTACTGTGAGTGACTGTATGTGAAATAGAATTTCCACCTCTTCTTGAAATTAAAATTTGATTTGACATTGAGATTAAAATTTGATAAAAGCGATCAAATGAGACTTTTCTGTATTTATTCGTTTATTTGACGTACACATGACTGCACTTTCATTAGCACAAATGCTGAAAACAGTTCGACTTGTTTAATAGCATCATTTTCTCTCTCAATTCAGAAGAATTTCACTGCTATTTTCTCTAATAGACATTTTACTACGCTACATGTTTTTTGACTTTATAATGCACGATACGAATTGCATTGTGAATACTTCATACATCAAATATCCACTGATTAATCAATGCGAGACAATAATAAATGCACATAAATGTAAATGGGTCACAGAAAATCATATCGAAATACGAATTTCAATGTGTGCCATACAGGTTGTAGCGTAGGTGTAATACAACAACATATGTTTCAAAGTTGGGTCCAACACTCAAGCGCTTTTAAAATATTAACAAAAAACAAAGCCGATGAGTTGAAATACTGAAACGATATCATCTACTAGTGTAATAGCGATTAGCTGTGCTCGTAAAAGGGCTGGTCTTGTGGTAAAGCTTTTTGCGGTTCGATTAAAAAAAAATTTGATCTCATTGGCAATCGAACCGGCAAAAGCTCGGCTACGAGGTCAGCCCCTTTATGAGCACGGCTAATCGATATTACACTAGTAGATGATATTGTTTCAGTATTTCTACTCATCAGCTTCTTTTTCATTAATATTTTAAACAGGTTAAACTTTATCTCAGCAAACCAAGAATTTTTAACTTTTTTTTATGTAATCCTGTGGATTTTGGCGAGAAAATGCCAAAAATCCAAGTTTTAATCCTAGACGACCGTTCAAAGTTGAACGATTTTATCGTTTTTGACAGGTAAAGACACCGTCAACCGCTAGATGACAGCACAAACACATGGTGCTGTCGATAACGTAGATTTGCAAGCGTAGCCTCTCTGTCCCCACACGAACCTAATCCTGACCAACCTCCTCGCGGCTCCGCTCATTGGACGATGTTTGAGTACAGACCAATATGACGGCGCCCTTGCCTGTCAGAAACGCTTATTACGCTAACGTTACGATTAAAACTTGGATTTTTGGCATTTCCTCGTAAAAATCTACAGGATTACATAAGAAAAAGTTAAAAATTTCTGGTTTCCTGAAGTAAAGTTTAGCCTTTTAAATATGCTTGAGTGTTGGACCCATCTTTGAAACATATGTTGTTGAATTACACCTACACTACGACAGCCTGTTCTTTCACCGGTGAACACTTCGATAGACCAGCAAAATACGAGCAAACGGCATCTAGTCCGAGGTTATGCCAAAGTGACAATTTTTAAATATGTGATTTTATTAATAAATCTCAAGGAACCCTTGTAATTAGGAAAGAGCTGGCAAGACCTCGTGAGTATCGGTGTGAATTTTCGGTGAAGTGGTCTGATACTTGTCCATGAAAAGTACGATACTTGTGGAAGTTCTGTTTGTTATATTATCATAACCTATTTCTTACAATACTATACATAATTTTACATCATCTGATATCGTTGTACAGTGGTGCTCGGTTAAATTTACATCTGTTTGGGAGCCGGCAGTTAACCCTTTCGTTACGGGTCCCGACTATAGTCCGTAACAGTTCTGGTTACTTTTTCTCACAACACTACCAATTTCACGGAAATTACTGATCACCTTTGCATAAGTACTACGCGATGGACAATTACGGTCTGAAAATTCATCTTTGTACATTCGAACTGCTTCCCTTAAACAATGATCAGCTTTACCGTAAATGAATACCATATCAACTTTCTCTTGCATTGAGTAATTCATTTCAAACAGTATGTCGATACACTGATAGATAAATTGAAACTGATCGGGATTTCAAACCGTTAGGTATCATTAGTATTACGACAGTAAACATGTTTATTTACATTCACTCTCTTGATTGTAGAGTCTTGGTCAAAGCCTACGATCTCGATAGACATCAGTTCTAGGTGAAACTTGAATTTTCGAAAATCAAGATCATTTCAAGGTCATGTTATTATACATATCTCAATGTATTTTTTGATCAGTTACGCGATGCAATAAAAAAAAATGTAGTTATGTATCAGAAAACACCGATGACCTTGATAACTCCGAAGAAAATATTCTTACCAGATATTTGGTCCACTGACACCATGCACCACCAGGTATCATATGTACGTGTGATAAATCTGATGCTGTTTTTTCTAGATATAAAAATATTGAGTTAGTCTGCGAAATGTCTATTTTTATATAATATATGTATATGAAATGTTAATTATACATGTAGGAAAATCTCTGTGTGACATCATCACTTTTTCTAACGCATGCTTAGGTACGGTAAATAAATATAGGGAAACCCAGGAGCCCATTCAAGTAAGCACGTTCACCCGTATATGTAGTCCGCATACCGCACGTGAAGCTTTGGATTGCGTCTGGTACGCCGATGAGCGTTGCATTTTAATTTGTATAAGCTGTGACGCTTGAAGAGACGTTCGAGCCAGAAGGAATCAGTTCGACGTAAATTTAATGTATTTGTGAAACGGCAAGGCTGCAACGTAAATATTTCATACTTCTACACCAACCACGTGAAAGTCGGATCTCGAAAAATGAAGCTGGTTTTAGCATTTAGTGTTTGAAAACGCGATAAACCGAATATAAATTTTATTTTTGGTTGCTATGAATTAATTTATAATCGTGGTCGCACCGCTAAAATGTTCGATTTGATAACAGATTCATTCTTCTAGGTTTGAAATGTCTAAAGCAAATACTCGTAACTGGTTTTAAAAGTTGTATTACATAAAAAATAAATAAACAATGGAACGCATCGGAACTATTATTGTAGTAAGATATGCTTTATTTGTATTTCATGACAGGAAGAAATAGTGTAAAGCTAATTTTATAAAGGAGATGAGTTCATCTAATCCAGGTAGACTACATAGGTGTTCGTTAGAGATTAAAATTTCAAACGTGTATTAAAGGGACGCTATATAATATACATTATATATATATACACACACAATATTATATACTACCTACATATATATGTTTGTTTTTTTACTTTTTATTATTTAAATTTTATTTATGTTTTTTTTTTAATTTAAACGACATGTTTGTAGACGATGTAGGAATTACATATTGATGTGATCAATAATCGCTAATAATACATACCTAATAAATGGAAAAATGTTTTTATACTATTTTATACTTTTTCCTACGGAATTTGCACTTAAAACGAGGTCAACATGATCTGCAGTAACAATTTAAAAGTTGTAATCTACATGATGGTTAAATCATATCGTTTTATTGTATGTAAAGAGTGTCCCAAAATTCACGGAAGACTTGAATTTTGTGCCATTTGTGTGGTAAAGTGTTGCCAACGAAAAAAAACAGCGTTACAGCTGACAGTTCAGGGTTATTAAAAATGGAGAGCCACATGAAAAAACAACGTGTTTTCATTGTTGAGCAATATTTTAAAAATAATGAAGGTTTGGCAGTTCGTGATTTTCGTACAAAGTATGGTCGGAATAATGATTTAACTTCATCAACTGTGAAGAGATTAATTAAAAAATTTAGGGAGACTGGATCAATCAGTGATCTTAAACACTCTGGCCGTCCTTCAACAAGTTGTTCAACACAAAACATCGAAACAGTTCGTGCAAAACAACATTTATGCAGAACGTTTATAGAAAATTTCAACAAAAGAGTGCGTATGTGCCAACAAAGCCGTGGAGGTCATTTATCCATTATGCTATCCATACATAACCTTATACTTTATAGTTTATGAATCAATAAAAAATGTACAATTTTTAATTATAAACCAGTGTTTTCTATCAAAATTACTTCTTGTGTGAATATTAATTGTTTGATCACGATGTTTACCACTTAAATTTTATTTGAGTTTACTTTTGACTTTTAACAACACTGTTTAAAAACTTTAACTAGTTTTGCCGGACCTAGAAGTCGAAGTAAAATTAATAACACAATTATAATACTTGAGAAATGTTATCTACGATATGATAGCATAACCGCCAGTCGCTACTGCGAAACGCATTTCAACGAATAGGTACATGTAGCCCACCTTGTTATACAGAAACGACCGGAACTTTCGCCATGCGAATTCTGCGATCCTAGCGGAACAGCAACACAGGAAATACAGACCCAATTTTAGACATGGCGTTTAATTAAACTCCGAAACAGAAAATCCTAACGTCCAATTATTTTACAAAAACTATAACAATTGTTGAAGTTTCTCGGAGCAAAGAAGTTGGTCATTGATTCTTACTTACACAAATGACAGAAAGTGATTTTTTCTTTCTCTCAGAAAGCTCGACTTCTTTCTGTCCTTTTTTTAAAAGGCCGAATATATTTTCGTTACTTAAATTCCATAACATTATACTCTTTATCTAGTTTCAAAAACTTTCTTTTAAATACATAGTATCACAGATAGTGATATTTAAAATCTGTTTTCGCAGATTTAAGAAAAGTAATAAGAATTTAAGGATAGATCGAGATTGTTTGGAAGAACGTGAATGGAGATCACACTCGAAGTACTGAGAATGAGTCGGATAGCGAATAGTGGTTTGTTAAATTTGTTAATTTTGTATACTACTATTATAATTTGCTTAAGTTTCTTATTATTAATTTCACATATGGTTCACTTATTATTAACTTCGTTTTAAATTTATTAATTATATTGGTAAATTTAATTTTCTGTGCCTATATACACTACCGCTCAAAAGTATCCGGACACTGACGAAATATGTATTAGCATTGCATAAAAGTTATTTCAGTGTCTAAAATGGCGACTAAAATCGATTTTTCTTAGTTTCTTATGAAATATCTAACGTTTTAAATTAAAAATTACGTATGTGGTACTTACCAATACTACACTAAAACTAAATACGAGATTCATTGACGTATCCATCGCGGAGTGTCCGAATACTTTTGAGCGGTAGTGTATATACAATAATAACCAAATTTAGAGAAGTGTCCAAAAATAGGCCATTTGTCCGCACTGTGTGCTGAATTCGCTCGCTTCTATTGCGTGTCCATAGGCATTAATGTTAGTAAATCCGAAAAATATAATTTTTTAATGGGTTCACTGTCTCCTAGTGTCGGACAGGTCATTGTCCCCCATTATTGAGGAAATCAGAAACGAATGAAATTCTTACTGTGGAATCTTATAAATTACGTTGAAATGAAGAGCAAATGAAAGAACAAAAGAATGATTTGAGAAGTAGCGTTGAGAAGACGAATCGAGCAAAGAAAACAAAGAAAACCAAAGCAGCGAAACCGGAAGATATAAACGAGGAAACACTTTGTGTGGTTTGTTTGGAGATCTTTATTCTGAGAATTGGATAGAATGCTCGAAGTGCCAAGAATGGATTCACGAAGCTTGTGCAGACGTATCTGAATGTTCCGATGATTACATACATGTGATCGTTGTAAATTATTTAAAAATTATCGTGCAACAATCTAAACATGTTTACTATACTAGATATTAGGTGCTATTCCACATTTCTTTAAAATCAATACTCTGAATTAATGTTAATTTAATTTAAGTATTATAACAATGTTGGTAGTTTTGTTAATATATGTCAGTTCCCATTAAAGTCAACTAGTAATTAATGTAAAAAAAAATAAAAATAAATCAATATTTGTTTTATTTATTTAAAAAAAACCTTGAGGGCTCGGGATAGTCACGTGAATTTCTCAGATTTCTGAGAATTTCTCAGAGTCTCTGCTGTATAATTTCTGTTTCGAACGAGCCCTTTCCCAGCGAAAAATATTCTCATATAAGGACGAAAATTTGAGCCACGTGAAACCGTTTATCGTCAATAAATTTTGTCGGTAACATGGTTACTCTACCTTATCGCGAATCTACGGAGTCTTGGCCTTTAAGTATCCAGTACTAAAGGAACTCTCCCTACATGATCTATAAAACCCTCAATATTTCCTGCGCCATTTCTTTGCTCCTATTCATATTATTATCGTACGCATGTATGTATACATGTGTATTTCGAACAGATTTGCAAACCAGAACTGACGAACTGTACATGTCAGTGAAGCTGCACGTCATGCGATTTAAAAAGAACTGGTGAATCCCGATCCGCGTAACGTTTCTATTTCGAAAGGGAAAACAGACAGAGCAGAAGCCGGAGCCAAAGCTAGAGCCGGAGTCAAAGCCGGAGCTAGCTCCGGAGCCATAGCCGGAGCACCGAGCCCAGTTGAATGCAAAGAACGGAGGAAGGAAAGAGACGGTTGCCTCGCCAGGAAAATTAAATGTCGGGTAAACGCGTTTCACGCTGGAAAATCCTATCTCGGAACAGCGGGGTACTTTTTTTGTTCCCACTTCATCTGTTTATGTCTCGCGTATTCGATCCACACCCGAAGAAGAGAGGCTCGCAAGCCTGCAGATGCAAGAAATCGAACGGCAGGAACACTTTCTGAGGATTACTGTGCACTCATTTCTTTGTTTTTCATTTATTCATAAAGAATTACAGCACGATAAGCTGCTTTACAGTTTGCTTCCAATTCAGTAAAATACCGAGCCTCGAAAGGAAGGATCTTATTTTCTGTCTTCTTTACTACTAACACATACATGGAACATAAAGATTATGTTTCTGATTTTAAACCATATAATTAAAAAAATTGAGATTTGTGTTTTTCTTCGTGATTCCTTTGTAACTTCTGTTACTATTATTTTTTATCAATCCAGATGCATTGTTTACAACCGAAAATAAATGCTAATCATTTTGTGGAAACGTTAACTGTAATTATTTTCAAAATTATCTGTGGTGAATTAAGAAGTAGCGAACGATCCGAAGGTATAAATTATGTAGTTTGCATACCCGAGCAATCCCAATTCCACACACAAAAAAAGAGAATACATGTTAAAAACGAAAGATGGATTTGATAATGAAAAAATGACAAGCATTTACAGTATTATACAGGCTGTTTCGTTTACCATGGATTCCTTAATATCTTCGTTATTTTTACTGAAAACTGTGACTTGTGATTTTGTTTTCCAAAGTCATTACCACCCACGATTTTCAAGGATATCGACAATTTTTGCAGTTTATCATATGTTTTTTATAATGCATTATTGTACTAGACACCCAGACAAATTCGCCGCCTTACAACACCATGATCCTGAAATGACCTTGAAAGAAAACGGAAATTACAATAAATCAATCAAGATTTGCAAATCAAACATTCTTTGTTTCCCATGCTAAATGTTTATTTTACAACGAATGATCGAAGTAATTTTTATTGACTTCGAGAAATTTTTGGATACGAAAGTATAAAGTATAATACTTTTCCTTGCGTGTTTAGGGCAAAAGTTGGGGGCTTCGTTATAAACTTGACTTTTCGCATGTCCTCATAGGAAAAAAATCATGCGGAGTAAGATTTGGCTGTACAACAGATTCTTGAACCGCTCGATTTGTAGGTGGCCTCCTTTAGCCTCCTTTAGCTGGCACACCTTGCATACTATGTCGTATGTGTACATATATATACATATATGCAAACCTATGTCACTCCTACATAGTTTCAAGATTCTCTAACTTGTAACATAATTGAATCAAAATTTGTGTTCGTGGCTGAAACGAAACTGCTTTGAATATAAATAAGTAAGTGGAATATTGCAATGCGCACAATGTGTGATAACTAAAACAAACGGGACGTCTAATCAAAGATGCTGTCGAGAAAGAAATTCACGCGTGTTGTTCGCGACGTGAAATTTGTTACCGGGTAACTGCTAATAATTTACAATTCTCTCAACCCGTTTTGCTAGTCATGCATAACTTCATAAAGATTTATAGAGCAACAAATATCAACTTCAACAGAACAGTGACAGCGTCGTTTCTCTTTTGTCCCAGAGAGAGATTCACCATTCGCGCCGTTTCCTTGTTTTTCTATTCCAGAAAAAGAATATCCAATCAAAAGTTTAATTCATAAATTCCAGCTTCAATTTCCTTCAATAATTATTTATACAATATTAATCTTTAATTCTAAGAGTAGAGTATCTTATTAATTTATATTTTTATTGTATATCGCGTTTAATTATTTCAGATATACGTTTTCAATTTTTTACATATGCAATGGTGTAAGATTTGGAGGATATCTTTTACATACAAGTATTTTAAATATAGTGGCACTTTGGTGTACGACAAGAGAAATAATGTACGTCAAAGTACATACATGTACAGTGATGGAAATAACGTTAGGTTTACTTTATTTTTGTGACGTAACTGTGTGTGTTATAATTATAAATATATATTAATATAGTCAACAAATTTCAATTACAAAATTCAGAATTTAAATGCGAAATAAACATACATAAGTTCACTCGATGGTTTTCTATTTAAAATTTTTAAAATATGACAAAAGCAAAGACAATTCACCTACTTAATTAATCCTCCGTTGTTTTTGATGAATTTAAGTATTCTTTGCATTAAATCTATTAATTTTTGCAACATTTCTGTTCTGATTAAACTTCTCTTCTTCTCTTCTTCTCTTCTTCTCTTCTTCTCTTCTTCTCTTCTTCTCTTCTTCTCTTCTTCTAAGAGTCATATTTGTTGCCTAATTGTATAAATGATTCACAATATTTAACGATTTATGAATTTTGTCTGAAATTTTTCTGTTTGCGAAATTCATGTCATTGAAAGTGATCTATCCCTTTTCATGATCATGTAAAGGTTTCCATAACCCATAATTCTCTAAAAGCGTTAAATGATTATATAATTTGTATGAAAATATACAAACATCACAGAGTTCTTCGCTAATTAAATTTTTTCAAACTATGAATTATCAAAAGTATTTTTTTAATATTAACACGATAACTTACAATAAATTCTTTAATAAACCACGTCTATCTACGTTGCCGAAACTTAAATGACTGCTGTTACAGGGGATACGCCACGCCCATTAAAAACAATAACGAACACCGCAAGATACGTTGCACAACGTAGGTAGAAATAAGAACACTAAACAATCTAATTCGCACAGTGATCCTATTATTATTTTGGCCACTGTATATTAGATAATTTTTAAATATGATATTGATCGAGTAAGCGATAAAACGCGTGTTTACATGTTTACTCTATTAATTGTTATGTAACTGTCATATGAAATAGAGTATTGTTTTATTAAAAAGAATAGGTATACCAGAGGAAAGAAAGGCTAAATTGATTTCAACGAAGAAGTTCCGAATAAGTGTCGTTGCATGAGCAAGTGGTAATAATTTAATGAACGAACAGCTACGACCGCAGAAAGTATGGAGTAACTAACGGTCACAAACTTTCCGCGAATCTCACTCCATCTTCGTCGCGAGAAGATTAATTTCTCGGGAGGATCGAAACTTTAACCTTTACCGTGTTTACTCAACTTAACGGTAATTAAAGTTTACTTCATATTAACTTAAGCTGCAACGCTTTTGAATTCAAAGTAATTACCCGCTGCGGAAGTTATTATGTGCTTCGTGTCTCGATTTACGCGTTAAAATCCGAACCACAATATTGTAACGCCGCGCCAGCGCACAGCGGCACCGCGTCGCACAGCTGCAGCTGTGCGGTCAGAAGTATTTAGTGATATCGATTACATTTTTGTTATCATACAAAATGTCAAAATGAAATTTCCAAAGAAAAAATAAAGAGGTTCGTATTTTTACTTTTATTACAACACAATTTTTCGTTTACGATATTAATTTCTAAGAGAAAACACGAACTTTATTTCAGATGAAGATACGAAAACAAGGTGATGAACACGATCAGCAAAAACCTTAAAAAGGCAGTGGTTTATTCTCGAAAGAATTGTGATCGATAACTTTAAGTGTTCATGGCTCTTCTCGTCGGGCGGGTGTTGCCGTGGACGTGTTCAATTTCTTACACATCTGCGCAGCGAAGTGATTTACATAACTTTTAATTGCATAAGTTTTGAGCCAGTGACTTCCTCACATTAAAACTTAGATTTTTGACATTTTCTCGTCAAGATCTACAGAATAATATAAAAAAAAAGTTAAAAACTTCTGGATTGCCAAGGTGAAGTTAAGCCAGTAATGTTATACCCGTAACTGTTACCACTCAGAACTGCTGTAATGAAACATACGTAGTTGCCCGTTTCGTACGTACAATATTTATTTCTTTGTAATTCTGTAACAAATCGTTTCCCGACAAACTTTATGTAACATTTTTTTCTTTTTTTATGTGTCGACTAAGTAAACCTTAGAAGTTTAAGTTTGGGACACTCTGTCTAATAGTGAACATAGTGTCTAGGACTTGGTAACGCGCTTTGCATAATTTTAGACTCTGTGACTATACTTTATTTTATATTCGTCGATCATGAATAACTAGCGGCTGATTGGCTAGTGCTTGGTAATGTCCCATTGTGGGCAAGTATACTAATGGTTTTGTTGCCGGATGGATCGGCGGCATTTATTTGGAAAATTTAATAAATTTAAGACCTAATGTTATTAAGAGGGCAACATCTATTTGAAGAATGGATATTGTCTTGCTGCACTAAAACGATTATTTTGTATTGTAAACTAGTTTCAATTGAAAGGACCTAATAAATCGTGTCAACGAATGTAAGGAAAAAGAACCTTGAAAATTCTACTGGATGACGGGACATATTTAAGAAATGGACACATTGTCCCTCGCATTTAAAAGGTTGTTTCGAAATAGTAGCTCATTTTAAATTAAAGAATCTTAATAAGCCGTTTCGAAGAATGCCAGGAAAAGGCACTTTAGAAATTCTGTTGAGAACGGAATAATACGTTTCATAAACATATAATTTTCCCATTTGAATATACGAGTATTCGTGTTTCTTATTATGCTAACAATTTAGTCTACCTCCCCTAAGGTTTGCGTTCGGTTGAAAATTCTTGAAAGCTTTTACACTTTACGAGTATATTACCATCTCATATTGTTCTGTACACAAAATTCAGCACACTTAGCAAAGAATGAGAAGAAATTCCGTATGTTTGTCTTTTGCATAAGGGGGTATTGTTTATAAATGTATTCTTATTTCGACTAACTCATACGTGCGGTTGTTGAAAGATAAGAAGGATTTTTCATTGAAATTACTAAAAAAATTATGTATCCATAAAAATAACTCTAATTACTCATTTTTAAAGCATAATGGATATTAAAAAAATAGGTATTAAACATTTTTCATTAGAATCAGTTAATATATATGTTATATATCTCTTTTTTAATATTCATTATGTTTTAAAATAAGAATAATTAATATACCGCCACAGTAGTTGGGTCCATAAGTTATTTTAATTATATTATTTATTTTATAATTATAACTATATTTCTGATGTTAATTCCAAATTACCCAAATACACAAGCATAGGTAATTTATATTTCTCTTCATCTAAATGTTGTTCATCATCATTTGATTCTGTGCCAATTGTCGAGGATACAGGTGGTTCTTCCTCAATATACGGAGGACATAACAGAGATAAGACCTCAGAAGCTAATTTTAGATTATTACTGTACTTTTCTCTTCGTTTGTTTAAACTTATTGTAGATATCAAAGTGTCTGATGTTCCCATAACACTATAAAATTAAATAAAATGTTAAATAAGAATGAAAAAAAAAAACGAAAAAGAAATAAATTATAATAAGATATATTTATTAATTAAAAAATACTCAGTTACGCTCACCTATGAATCACGTCGTGTAAATTATTCTACAACTAAGTATTAGTTGAATATACCTACACAAAATTTAAACTTTAATAGTTAAACGATATACACGCATAAAACTCAATAAGATCCTTTAATATAGAGGACGTTTAGAAAAATAAATATGCATAGAAAGAACCAATATCTGTTTATGACAAGTAATACTAACAAGCAGATAAGATTTGCGCAGTCTAAATATCTGATTGTGAGTCCAAGCCACTGTTCAAGAGCCAAGCGGCCTACTTGACTGGATAATATCCATATCCAGACGCCAATACATATAGAGTGTTCATTTGAAAACTATCCAGCCGAATATCTCGAAAAGTATGAAAGATATTAAAAAAGTGTAAAACACGTGTCCAAAGATTTCGAGTGGGAAAGAGTGGGCAGTTTTTTATTTGGGTGGCGTTTTCAAGGTCATTTGAAGGTCCACTTTGTTTTCTCAAATGGAAACCTATATTTTTTATTATGGGATCTTATTGTACGTAAAAAGACCAGCAATTCTCGTAGGATACTCTTTTTTATCCGCGCACTAGTTTCGGAGATATTTAAAGAGAAGTAGAGCGAATCATACTTACACTGCAAGAAAGTGTAATTTCTTTATAACTATAACAAATTTTTAAAATGTTCTCCGTGGCTTTCTAAACAATAATACAGACGATTCTCAAATTCTGAACGAACATTTTTGAGGGTATCTGTTGGAATAGCTCTACATTCCTGGCGCCGGACACGTTCGCCTCAATTGCGGCAGAACCATCCCCACCATAGCGCCCACTGTCCCCTTCCCATAAGCGCCGTTATCATGGAGCAACGAATACGCAAGAGGTTGGAGGGAGAAGCAAGTGTTTGAGGGGCCCCAACCGTGCCCAGCGCTGGTATAGATGCTATGATCTGGGCTACTAGATGCGTCAACAAATTTAAATCAAAATATCTATAAAACGAAGGCCCATTTTGAAGGAACCCGAAAAGGTTTTATAAGCACTACGACCTCCATATATTGCCGTTCTAAAAGCGAGGGAAACACCTGTGCCTCTCCTTGGAAAATGAAAAACTTAAATAAATAAATTCCAAGGCTGCACACTTTGCGCGACATTAATAAATTGCGAATATATATTCATGAATAAGAGAACAAAAAATCAATTTGGAATATAATAATTAACAAGTTTTTGGTTGTACCAACATTTCTAACATCTGTAAGACGATATTTAAACGTTGGCAAACTTTGGCTGGGCCAATGTAGTATGTAAATTTCTCGTTAATTAACCAACTATAATAATTGTGGGCCCAACATTGGATATTCGTTGGCAATTGTCATAAATTTTTTGTCGCAGGCCCCATGTTGGGAATGTGTAGACAAAAACACTAATTATATCCCAACTATTGGCTACCGTTGACCAACTATAAACGTTACTAGAGTAATTCTTTCAAATATGTATTGGAGGTAAAAATTTGACACACTGCGTAGGAAATACAGTGACAAATATTAAAAGGCAGATTAAGCTGGCAGAATTTTTGTAGCTCACCATGAAGTTCTTTGCCTTCATCATCATTCTAACACTAATAAGTCACATCGCGGCATTAACATGGGATCGCTCCTAGGGGGATCGTTGCTTGTAGCTCATTGTTCATTTATTATTGTAGATGAATGACCATGCGCCGAGCGGAAGAAACTTTGTAATCCAACCCACGGTTCCCGTCTTCGCATAAACAACGTTTCTTTGGTTCCTTTATGGCTGTCTGCGAAAAGCCGTATTCCCTCCCGTAATTTCTGCCGTTACCGCGAAACTCTGTGTAAACGCAGGGCACGTCGTGAAGTTAATTAATATAAGCGACGTATAACGCCCGTAAACGCTTAAACTCGGCGATAAACCGGTGGAAACTATTCTTGAATAGATTGTTCTCCATTAGCTTTCTCTGTTACTGTCACAATAAAAGCTGTCACCGTTAGAAAAAATCCTTCTTTCGAAAAACATAGATTCTCAACCTAGACAATTGAAATAATCTGGGATAAAGGGACATAATTACTGTGGGGGTATCAATTACTATGACTATAATAATTATAATTATTTTTAAAGCATACTGAATATTAACAAACGGGATATATAACATATATGTTAATTGATTTTAATGAAAAAGGCTTAATAAGAAAGAGCTCTTAAGCTTTTTTCATTAAAATTATTTTTACATTATGCTGTAAAAATAAGTACAATTAATATATGCTTAGTAAATGGCACCCCCACAGTAATTGGGTCCCTTACCCTATATAACCTAAATAATTTATCTAATAGTAATTTATTTTTAATTCATTATTTTTAATTATTTAATATTTTGTCTTTAATTAATTTATCTTTGATTATAGAGTGAGCAGCAAATGTATTCGAACACCGTGCCAGTCCTTATCTGTGTAGTAGAATCTCGTTTATTCACAGCTGATGTATACAAACAAATTAATGCTGTATTGTTCAAACTATGGCTCAACAAACTTTCGCCTCTAAGTGCAATTGAGCCATTTGCGCGTGGCCAATGCATTGTCGCGAGAATGATTCAGTCACATTAACAATGCATTGAAAATTGAAACGGACGAGCTGTCCAATGCAAATCGCATTCAGTATAACCGTCCACTTTAACCATCATTTAATTATGATATAATAATAACTGCAATACATGTTCACGTATTATACATTGTACGTGTAGAATTTACTCGAAAGTGAGTTGATATTTTGCAAAGTGTAAAAACTTGATTTCTAGAAATAGCTTGATTTCTCTGACAATCAAATTCATTTTCAAAGTGTAATTCCAAACATCAAAACTTATAGTACAAAAAGAATTAGGCTCGCGTTTGTTAGCGACAGTTTGTTTTTGAAAGAAATCGAAGGCAGATAGCCCGACGCTAGTCCGCTTTCGGTTAACTTATGGTAGGGTCGAGGGTTCGCGTAACCTCTCGAAGCCGTAGTTCCTGTCGACGGACAAACCCCAGATGATGTCTGGCAACTCGAAGTTGTTCAGGTACTCGATGGGGCGCATTCGTTGACATATGTTTGGATAGTTAGGAGTCTTTAAGTATGGCAGACGACCCGACGTCGTACTGCTATCTTAAAGAACAAAGATAGTCCTTATGAAGGATCTGGCCACGGAGTGGGGGACGGCAAGGGTGCCTTCTGGTAAGAGGACTGTCTTAGACCGCACAGCACTTACCCCAGAACCTCGGAAAAGGGCAGTTCATAAGAATTTTCTAACACGTTATATTCGCTGCATGTAGGGTATGGGACCCAATTACTGTGGGAGTATCAATTACTGTGCCTATATTAATTATACTTATTTTTAAAGCATAATGAACATTAAAAAAGAGATGGTACATTTTTTACAGATATTAAATCTCTTTTTTCATATTTATTATACTTGAAAAATAAATATAATTGATATAGTCACAGTAATTGGCAGCCCCACAGTAATTAGGTCTCTCACCCAATTTGTACTTTTTCAGAACATTATATTTCTGGACATCTCAAACTTTTTCAATTTTATAAATTGAATGTTCATTTGTTAAACGGTAAGCATAATTTGATTATATTCTAAGATCGTGAACAACCAAAATATATTATGTAATAAATATTTGAGAATCTGTTTCTTTTGTAGTTGTTTATTGAACAGAATAACGGTAAAGACTCTCTTTCAGCGGCATTCGATGTATTAGATTTCAAGTTAATACACCTGCGTTGAAATGGTATTGAGGTTAGGGAAGCGTCATCGAAATTCCCTGCGTATTGTTAACCTTGTTGCTGGTGCTACCGAGATGCTCATAAATTCGAACGTAGTCTGAACCACGCCCGTTTGCAATTCGCTAAAGTCTAGGATAATCATTCGAGAGACAAACTCGGGCTTGTCTTTTGGACGAGATCGTTAAAATCAGGTGCAGTGAATTGCGTGTGCTAGTGCTTTACGAGCTCGAGCTCGCTCGGCTATTTGAAAACCGAGCAGAAAACTCAACGCCAGACCGTTACGAGGCTCTTCCCACTGAAACGAAATATAGTAAATCGTTCGTAATTCCCAAGGATTAGGTTTGATCACGACAATTAATTTATACCCTGGTACGTAATTATTAGACTGCGGATATTTATGCAAAATAAAAAATGTTTGTATTCATTGCAAGACACACAAGGTAAATAAAAAATTTGTCCGTGTTTCAATTATCTTATTAAACTGAAATTAATATGATGATGTCCTTCAATCATTTTAATATGGCCACTGCTTTAAATTGTGCGTCCCCATTTTTATCAGAAATGCATAAAATCCGCAGTCTAATAATTGGAATAAAATAAAACCTGATTTAAACTTTGTTTAAGCAATCGTGTTATACTTCCTTAATAGTGTACAGCAATAACGTGCTGTATTCTCTAATGTTGTTTCTGGAGAAAATTGTGTAAAGTCGCTCCCTCTATCAGCCCGAGTTTTTAGGTCGGTTCATCATGGATGAATCGTAGCATACACAATGAGAACAAAAGATTATTGTTGCGTGTTGTTCTGTCATTATTTTTAACTTCGACTGTTGCTTGAATGATGTTCATTTTCTCTTTTATTTAAAAATAACTTCGTGGATGATTTATTATATCTCATGATGAAATCTATCTCTTTGCGATATTAACGGAAATTGTGTTTTAAAGAATCGTATCTTGGTTGCGGCTTTAATTGATTTAAAAAAAAACTGTAGTTTTAGATATAATAATGTTTTAGTTTAACTAAAACTGTAGTTTTAGATATAATAATTAGATATAATAATTATGCCTCTATGGTATAATTATTAATATAATTTCGGGATAATTTTGAAAAAAAATATATGTATATAATGCTACACGTCCAATACAATGTTAATGGATAACGTGATTGTTAAATTGAAGCAATTAGTAAAGATTACAAACATTTTTCGATAGGCGACATGATTTTTAGGATGATACAGATATTTGATTCACACATATGTATAGATCGAAAAAAAGTAATAACATTTTTTCATTTTTCGCCTCGATTTCGAGAAAATTGAGTTTAAAGATCCGCCGGTTTCGCATGCTTTAATATATGCAGGAAGTAGAAGTGGCTAGTCATGATCAGACGCGTCAGACGACGCGCGTGCTCCTATCTAGTAGCACGCATATTCGCTGCATTTTGAAGTTTGATTTTCTCGAGAACGAGATTTTCTCGGGAACGAATTTTTTCGGATGAAAAAGTTTTATTCTTTCTTATTTTTTCATAAGGAATCGCATTGTTCCCGCTTGTACATGTTATTCGGTCGCACTCCATATATGTGTGACATATGTATAAAGAAAACGTTTTCACTTTATAATTTTAGAATATCTTCTGTTTTTCTACGACACCGTAGTGACGATCGCTTTCGAAATGATGTTGTCGTTCCATCATAAGTCACGTCATATCTTTTTAATAAACACAGTTAATAAACATAATAAATATCTATCATATAAATCACTTTATGGATACAAAATTTTATAATATATTCATTATTCATTGGCTCGAAGTCGTATGCTACAAAGTGGTACGGCGTATCACTTGAAAAATATACCGTACAAATCAAAAGTTTATTTACATATTACCAGAGATTTTCCTCTCTGATATTACAGTGCTTTGTTGGGAAAGAATTTGGAACCACGCATGCAATGCACACTATAATTTCGAACAATTATTATCCCACTGACTTAATTGTCATTGATATTCCGCGATAATCTTGTTTCAACCGTGAAATATTTTCAACAACGTACCACGTTATAACGTCCGCGTAATATTATAACGATTTATCCCGCAGCAACCACGAACGTGGCAAAAGACTGGTACAAAAGCTATTACGGCAAGTGCGCGTCCTGCTAATTACACTAATTACCGGCATTGTGAAATCCTCCCCTTTGACCAACAGGGTAAGCAAACCGAGTGTTAATTAAACGTGGCATATTATGACCACCTTCGCGTCAAACACGATTATCAATTGGCCATTAATATCGGATAAAATATGAAACGAATAGCTCGGTGGATAAAATATGAATAGCTCGGTGGATAATGTGGTGTGATACGACGCGACGATACATCGCGATGTATCGAATTTTCAAGTTTCGACGCTGCGGGAACGGAGAACGTGTGCGACTCTTGACTTTATCGCTTTCCATATTCACTGCTGGACAAAATTGTGTCACTGTCCCCTTTCCGTTATTTTGTTCAATAAATAACTACAAAAGAAATAAGAATAATAATATAATATAATATAATATAATATAGTATAATATAGTATAATATAATATAATATAATATAATATAATATAATATAATATAATATAATATAATATAATATAATATAATATAATATAATATAATATAATATAATATAATATAATATAATATAATATAATATAATATAATATAATATAATATAATATAATATAATATAATATAATATAATATAATATAATATAATATAGTATAATATAATATAATATAATATAATATAGTATAATATAATATAATATAATATAATATAGTATAATATAATATAATATAATATAATATAATATAGTATAATATAATATAATAATAATAATAATATAATTCTGAAATATTTATTATGTCATATATTTTTGTTACTCAAAATTTTTTTATTGTAATAAAGTTATTCTTAAAATGTAAAAGAGAAACATTCAATTTATAAAAATAAGCGGGACTCATTAAATTTGATGAAACTAAATTGTGAGCACGCCTACAAATCTTTTATAAGTTTCGTCTAAAATTTATAATTTAACATCGTGTTGGATATCGTTTGTTTCTTAAAACATCTTTTAATCTATTCGGCATAGAAAATACGAATTTTTGTGTAACGCCGTGAAGAACTTGTACTCCATTCTTTTCGAATATACCTTTCAATTGTCTTTTACCAATTATTTCATACTTTCTTTTTCGTTTATCTAATTCAACTCATGAATGGTCTATCGTGTTATGGTATGGGGAGTGGGGAGGAGTTGATCAAGTATGTGGCAAGTTCCATATAATCCATAAACGGGCTATTTCGGCCATATGTTTTAAATTTAATTTTTCAGCAGATGTTTTCACATTTCTTTACAAAATATTCAAGTAATCTATTTTATTTATTGTGTTCTCAACAAATTTTATTTTTTCAACATCTTGTGCTGCCATACACCATGCCCAAACCATAACTCAACCGCCACCATGTTTTATAATGTTCCGCAAATTCTTCGGTTCCACCTCCGCGTTTTTTTTCCACGCTTTAATTTTG
The DNA here is from genome assembly GCF_050948215.1 of Halictus rubicundus. Taxonomy (NCBI): domain Eukaryota; kingdom Metazoa; phylum Arthropoda; class Insecta; order Hymenoptera; family Halictidae; genus Halictus; species Halictus rubicundus. Next base: position 3,368,102 of record NC_135161.1, on the reverse strand, counting down.
TCATTTGACTTATATATTTATTTGCGATTTTACATGTATATATATTTTTTTTCATCCGAAAAAAATGTATTTCCAAAATTCAATCCTTTACGAAAAAACTCATTTGCAAACTGTCTTCTTTTACGATTAACATCGCTGATATAGAACTTCCTATGAGCTACCCGCGATCTATAATCATGTCGCAGCGTAACTCTTCTCATGCTTTAGAGTGAATTTCGTTATTTAATTCATTTTAAAGTTGAGCTGCATTAACTGTTTATGTAAACTTTGGTGTCCTTCTAATAATTCACAATATTTTTCTTTCTTTCCGATAAGTTAATTTATAATGTCGCCCTCTGCCAGGATTATTTTGTAAGCTTTTTGTAAATTTTGTAAATTTACTTCGTCCAATAATCATCCTCTGTATGATTTATTTTATTTATACAATTGTAATATTAATTTCCTTTTTCTGTAATATCAGTTTTTTTCCTTTTTGTTTTCATTGCTACTTTATTCCCTGTGTTGCACACACTCTTACAGTGCAAATAAAATTCTCTGTCAAATCCACAGAGATTCCCCAAATGTTAGTTACATGATTTTGATGTCGCTAACAGTGCTGCCAACTTCACAGTTTAGCTTAAGTTCATGAGCGTGCTCACAATTTCTCCTGCCAAATTTAATGGGTCCGACTTATTTTTATAAATTGAATGTTCATTTGTTAAACTGTAAGCATAATTTGATTATATTCTAAGATCGTGAACAACCAAAATATATTATGTAATAAATATTTGAGAATCTGTTGCTTTTGTATTTGTTTATTGAACAGAATAACGGTAAAGAGATAGTGAGTTTACAATTTTGTCTGGCAGTGTATGCACGATACTTCATCCACGGAGTGTGCGATATTAAAATTTTCTATTATACAGAGTGTTCAGCATCGGTGGTACAATCGAGAAGGGGGAGATTTTACATGAAAAATCAAAGTCAAAATGAAAAATACAATTTTTTCATTTGAAGCTTCGTTCTCGAAAAAATCGAGTTTAAAGATCCGTCAGATTCGCGTGTTTTAGTATAAGCAGGAAGTAGAATTGGTTAGTCATGATCAGACGGGTCAGACAATTCCTATAGAATAGCATGCGTATTCACTGAATATTCAGTCGATTTTCTCGAGAACGAAGCCTCAAATGAAAAAATTTTATTCTTCATTTTCGATTTGTTTTTTTCATGCAGAATCACCCCTTTCTCGGTTGTACCATCGAAGCTGGGACAGCCTATATATAGGGTATACCACATAACACTTTTCATGATTTTTCCAAGTACTTGCAATAAAAAAAGTTCGACAAATTTTTTTTATTATTGTCAAGGTCACCTTCATTTTTTAAATGGCACTTTGTATTTTTTACTTAACAGTATTATAACCTGTATCAATACGCACCCAACGACCTAGCATACCATGACCTTAGGATGACCTTGAAGTCAAAGAAATGAAAAGTTCAACAAAAAATGACAGTCTGCTTGAATGGGTGAAAATAACTCTGGCTTGACCATCACGATCCCCTGATTTGTCACCACTTGATTTTTGTTATGGGGTCATTTACAGTCGATAGTTTATGCTGTTCCAGTACAAAATAAGGAACATTTAAAGCAGCGAATTCATACAGCATGCGAAGAACTTCGCTACGACAGTATCGTAAGAGCAACCAATGCAAACTTACTACGTAGAACGGAATTCTGTCTACAATAACATGGATGACATTTCGAACATTTGATGTGACTTTTTCACGAAATCGATCGTTTCCACGAACGTGAAACGATTGCTAGCGATATTTCGTTACAAAATTTGCGTTTTGTTATTTTACTTAAAGGCTTTCGTATGAAAAAAGTGTAGGAATGTTTAATTTTCGAAACAAATCGGGAAGTAATTCTAGAAAATTTATGCATGACACTTGATTACAGTTCGTAATATAAAAAATATATTTAAAATTTGAATGCTAACCTTTTTAAAATTTGACCACACCTCAAAATTAATTTGACGAAGAAACAGGTTTCAGATTCTTGTTCAGCACGTCAAAATTGATTTGAATCGTGTATTAATACGTCGTGTATAATATAATATAATATATCGTGTATTAGTTAATGGAATGCAACAGAGAAGTTGCAACAGAATGCAACCATTACATGTGACCACTATGTATAATTGACATAGAACATGAAAAGTCGTGTTAATTTTTAAAAAATCTGAAAGAACGAGGAGTGTTTTATTCTTATCCAAAATAGGTAGTTACCGAGACGTGTGTTCGAAATGTGTTCTAAGTTTTTCATGTGCTGACTATAGCATACAGAATTACAAGCTTAGCATGTTAAAGAAGACATGAACCGAGGGGGTGAATGAACAAGGAATTACACAGGTGAACGAGTTCCGCCAGAATTGAAGCGAACGCATGAGAAGTTCAACACTCGACTGCTTTGAGGAGAAACGAATGATATTAATTGTCGAGATTATTGTTGTCGTGAATTAATGTCTATTGTTCAAGCTTATATTGTCAAGCTTGATAATAGGAACTTTGTATGGAGACAGGGGCTTGCGAGATCGATAGCAATAATGGCCACAAATCCATTTGAATTGAAACTGTATTTCACAGTTCAATCCTGACATTGAAATCATTAATTCGATTAAATAATTGTTAATATTATTAATTTACACAAAGAGAAATATTATTTTATGTTAGAATAGAGTTATTCCTCTCTTCAAAAGTTTGCGGTTGAATTTCCAGGTATTTTAAACAATTATTGGAGAATGTCATAATTACGCAGGAAAATTTGTAAAGCATACGATAAAGCTAATAAGCGTAAACCTGATCGAAGAAAAATATACATTACGTTTAATTCGCCATTGTTTTACGTATTACGTATGTTTACACTTATTATAAAAAAGCTTAAAGAATGAAGTGTCTCCACAACATACGTGCTAGCAATAATATAATAAATGTTCCATCAAGCAGAATCCGCTTGAAACCCGACTTTGATCGAGTATGCAGAAACAAAAAAGCCGAGATTCAATCAATTTGATGCCGCAATCATTTTGAGCTTTTTTGAAATTCCTTTTCGACACGATCAGATCAAATATATTACAGTCAAACCTGTTTGTGTGCGGTAGAGAGGGACCGCACAAAAAAGATTCAGAAACTTCATAAATAGCTATAACAAATAATTTTTTACAACATATTAAAGAAAAATTTTTTATGCGAGAGAGAGACCGCATAAAAAAAGTCTCGCTTAGAAAATATGTCAAAGATTTACGAAATAGCGAGAAAGTGTTTTCCAAACAAAATAAATAATTAAATTATACATGGAAACATTTAAAAAAAATTGAATTTCTCATTTTAAATATGGAGAAATTTTCAAAATGCATATAATTCAATACTACTCGTCGTAGTCCAAAACGCGCACCTTCTTGTGATCAGAACATTACAAGGGTGTTATAATGCCAACAACGCATTCGTACACCGCATAAAAAAAGTCGCACAAAACAAATCGCACAAAAAAGAAATCGCATAGAAAAGGACCGCACAAAAACAGGTTTGACTGTATAATACTTATGCATTCAAGCTTGTTTAATCTTTTCTTTTATTGTTTAAGAATATTTTCACCATTATTAATTCTACCCGATATTAATATCAAGCAACAACAAAGTTGATAACAAAGTTGTAACGTCGAAAAGCAACAAAATAGGTATTTTTGGAACATTATAAATATTGTAGGATCTGCAGGAAGATAAAAAAGGCCAGTGTCGTTAGATTAAGACTTGTCTCCCACTCTACCCTTCTCGTTTTACGACGTTATTCCCCCATTATTCGGCGGTGAGCATCTCCACGTTTTCGCCATGGACCTCGCCGGTCACGTGACTTGATGCGCGCACCGGATTCGCGTTGCGCCATGACTAACCCGGTAATGGCAGAGAGAGGGTAACTGTAATCCCCCCAATTTTTCTCGTTTCGAAATGTATCTTTGTACCTATAAAATAATAAACTTCTAGAGATAATAGTTTTCTAGGAAAAGAAACCTAAAATATTAGTCGATATTAACCCCTTGTGCTGCGATGTATTTTACGATTACAACGATCGGAACTTATTTTGCGTTTATAATCGACTAGGAAGAAAGGAAAATTTGGATTTATTGTATACCCACGTGTTTTTCAATGGCTAAATATTGAATAGAATTTCATTTCAATTTAACGGGGACTAACAATATACGTATTTAGCAGATTCTTTACAAAGTTTTCATGACGAGTCTGATTCGATGTTACGGTGCAAGGAGTTCAGGAAATAATTGCGTGTATACTTATAAACCAGACATATTGGACGTATGCGTAATCGATATACAGGATGTCTCAAAAATGTTGTACTCGAAAAGACTGATTCCTGAGGTCATTTGAAGTAACTTTTTCCTTTGCGAAAATGTCTTCCGCGGCTCTGTTCGGGAGTTATTAAAGAAAAACACAGACCCTGTTTTCCATTGATAACTCCTTAACAAAATCGCGAAGAACATTTTCGAAACGGAAAAAGTTAATTCAAATGACCTCCGCTATCACCCCCTTCGAGGAAGTACAACATTTTTGAAACACCCTGTAGATGATCACACTTAACAAGCGCATTACTTGCTGTTGTCCAAAAAAAAAAAAAAAAACAAAGCGGACGAGCTCCAAGGAAATTACTCGGTTACAATGAGGGAAACGCGAGTGAAATATCTGAACAGTGTCTGATTTTATCTGCAATAGGTAATTTCACTGAAAGCTTGAATTTTACCGTTACTGTTGTTCTGTCTCGCTTACTCCTAATGTCTCTATTGACTTTCCCTGTCGTGTTCTGTTGTTCCCTGGGGGCTATTAACAAACTTCGAAAGAGGGTTCATTGAAATACCTATACTCCCCTCCTCCTCTTCCCTGCATAAGACATCTTTTCAGATCAATATAGTCATCTGGAACCGAATCTGACTAAAGTTAAGGTTATTATTTGTATAGATGGGGCTCTCGGTTGGTGAGAAGATGTGACAAAGTTAATGCTACAAAGCAGGCGAGAACTGTTCCTTAAACTTTAAGAGACTTACTTTTCGTTTATCGTTCGAAACTCGTACTGTAATAATCAAATTTCTAAATTCTTCATTTCAATGGATTTACTTACTCATTGAAGATAACTTCCACTTTCCTCATTATGGCTCCACAATGTCATTCAAGAAAGGTGAATTGTATGTGTTTCTTACCTGAAACAAAAACAAATTCAATCTTGACGCGGTACTATAAATAACTTATGCATTCTTTAGACCAGTTTTTCAATTTTTATATTCAATTATAACAATGATATAAAAAATGTGAAAGCATATGGACTAATAATAATAGTAGAACGGAGGGTTCAATAAAATCGTACGAATCTGAACCTGTTACATGTTACACACTTTAATACTTTAATTTTTGATAATCAGTGGGAACACTTGGTTACCTCAACCGTCTTGTTCGAGTAAATGAAATATACAGGCATAATTTATTTTTCTGTCATCTAGCATTAGAAAATTTAGTCTTCTTATGCTCGATTTAACGTGGATATCTGTGCCATGTATTATAGATACAAAGTAAACTGCTGAATAAGTTAAACTTCATCTTAGCAACCCAGAAATTTTTAACTTTTTTTTTATATAAACCTGTAGATTTTTATGAGAAAATGCCAATAATTCAAGTCTTAATGTTAGGAAAGTTTTATGATAGTTTAATTTTAGATAGTTTTAATTTTAATGTTAAGGGCGCTGCCTTAGGCGCCGTATTTAGTTAAGACACCTTAACCGCCTTAGGATTATATAAAAAAAAAAGTTAAAAATTTCTGGATTAAGTTGAAGTTACTCACCCAAGTTATTTGTGCTAAATATCACACTAGTTATATAAACCTTATTGTACTGGAAATCATAAAAATTTTATCTTATTAATTTGAATAGGTGTGAGCAAAAATGATAACGTTCAGCGGCATTTGTAGTTTTAGTGTGAAATTCTGGGAAATTCTGTAAACTTCTGGAAATTAATCTGATTGTATAAATCCAGAAAACACATTTATCAAGCTGCTCGCAAACTGAAAGTGACGGACCAATCTTCTGCCAGATTGAAGCGGTGCAAGTAACGCAAGGAGTGCACTGTTCCACTTTGACAAGGAAACGTGATGCGTAACTTTTGTTTCTATCGCGGAACCCATAGGAAATTGGAAAGAGGGAAACCCAGAGAATCCTGTAAACTGAAGCGACCCCGCCAACAACCGTGCTCGGAAATTTCCCATGAATTAATCGGAAAATCGCAACTAGTGTAGTATATCTACTACAGGTGTAGAAGAGGCGAGGATGCTTGTGTGCAGGAGGTTCGTCTGCGGTAAGAATCAAATGAAATCAAATCGAATCAAATTCTTTGTCAGGTTTTATTGTTTGTAGAGTGCAATCATTTCCCGAAGACTAATACCTATGTGTTCTCCTATTTTTTATACAGAATGAGCCAGCTAACGTTTGCAAATCAATTACCTTTGTTGTTTTTAAAGATACGTCAAATGTCTTAAGGACAAAGTTGAATGGTTCAACAGGACTCACACGATACCATAAAAATATTTGTTCTTATGGTATTTTTTTCCAAGGACATTCAAGGTCACAACAGAGGAAACATATAAGAGTTAGAATATGAGAGCAGAATACTTAACTTAGACTTAACCTAGACCACCCTTTTTAAACACACACGATGATAGTTCTTTTCATTAGGAATTCAGTGACTATAATTATTCAAGGCCATTCAGAGTCACACGCAGAGTAAACGTTTAAGATTTAAAGTATAAGAGCGAAATATTTGTATTTCATAAATGTTCGAAATGATGGCCGTTTACATTGATATATTTTTATAAACGGACTCTGAGGGAATGTTGAACTCTGACAAGTATGTTATATCCGAGATGATATTCGTACATGCTGTAATGATACGCTGATGCATATCTTCAACTGATGTTGGAGCACTCATCTGTACGCTACCTTTTAGCAAAAATAATCTTTTGAAATTTTATACGTTTCCTCTGTCTGTGAGTAATTAAGTATAGTCACTACATTTCTAACGAAAGGGACTATCATCGTAGCTGTATAAGAAGGGGTGATCCCGTTTAGAAAAGTGAAGGTGACCTTGAGATGTCTAAAAAAAAAGTAACAAATATTTGTATGGCATCGTTGAAGTCTCGCTAAACCATTTACTTTGTTCTCAAGACATTCGACGTATTTTTAAAACAACAAAGATATTTGAGGTGTAAACGTTAAGTGACTCACCCTGTATATATCGTGATAGCTATAGAAAATATAAAAAGTTTAACGGTTTTTAGCAGTGTATATAATTCCCCTGAAAACTAAAAAGTAGCAGAAGTGTTTACCAGCTGATATGTATATTGAAGTACTATTCGCGTAACCCCTCAAAAAAGAAATTCACGTATTCTTTGTATGCGGCCGGATGATTCTGTACTACATTATTTTTAAACGAATAAAATTAATTGATTACAAATCTGTAATAAATTATGCATCCTATGATAATAATATTTTATTTGCTTTTTATTTGCTATGATAATAATATTTTATTTGCTTTACTAAGAAACTAATAGATATATGACTAGTGAACTTGAAGGTGCAAAGTGAAAATATAAAAAGGCAAGTACAGAGCTACAGAGAACGTCATGTAAATGTATTGTCTAAAATATTTGTGTTGCGATTAAAATTAATGTTGTATAGAGGTAATAATGGAGTGTAATATTTTATCTTATATTGTTTCGAAAACTATTGTTTGATCTCTGACTTTTTAGAATGCTTCGCTGGAGGTGACGTATGGAGGGTGGCCGAACGTAAAGAAACCATACTCCATACGACATATGTATAAAGCTCGTTGCCGAGAAGATAAGCAAAGTTAGAAAAGAAACAGAATTTTCAGGTTACCAAAGTTTTCTTCTAAAATTTCATCTCATGGTACTTATTCTTTCTGGTTTCTACATTTTCTTGTTCCTCTATTTTCAACTTTTAATAATTTGACAAAACATATATTCCGACGATTGTCGAACTAACTTTTTGAACATTGAAACGGTAGGAAAACATGTGACCGGCCTCTGAAATTTTAAACTTTTAGATTAAATTAGCTAGTTTCTTTCATATTTTTGGTGCTGCTCGATAGTTTCCATTTTCCCTTTTATACTTGGTAGCCCTTCAAAACATGTAACTATAAGCTAGAGACTCTGAAAAGCGTTTTAAATAAAAGCATTCATTATACTTCATAAAGTTTGGCATTATTTATCAATAAACATTGTTGATAAAATTATTATTTTTCTTTTCTCGAAACAAATAACGCGCGAAGAAACACAAAGATATTTTTTACAAACAAAGTATGTTTCAGGCATGAAAATGTTTCGATTCCACGGCATGCACATCGTCAATTTTTGGCCTACTTCTAACGCTTATATTACCAAATATCTGCATAATCTCATCAGCTCATGACCAGCGCGCGCTAGATTGAACATTCCTCTTTCGAATGAGCCCTTTCCCAGCGAAAAATATTCTCATATAAGGACAAAAAGTTGAGGCACGTAGAACCATTTTTCGCCTATTTTTGTCGGTAATGTGGTCACTCTACCTTATCGCGAAACTAGGGAGTCTTGGCTCTTAAGTGTCTCTTAGGTGTTTCGTAATATTAGTATGTATTAATATCTTTTCCATACATATAATATTTTAAGAAATAATTGTCCATTTATACATTCAAGATATTTAAACATCTTTCGAAGTACTCTGCCCCATTCATGATTATGCAACTTTATCGGCATTTTATGGTAATTTGAATTTTCTAGCCTGACAAATGCGGATGGATAAACTGTGAGGTCAGCACGATTTGGCTATCGATCAGAATAGACTTAGCGCACCGGCTTCCCACTAACACGATCAATCTTAATTTCACGGTGCATCTATTGGTTGATGCAACCTCCTTATACATACTGTCTTCTCAAGTGCTTGCGCGATACCATCACCAAGTAATCAGATTCTGTGATACGTATTCTTCTCTTTGAATATGCCTTCGTACAGAATAAAATCCATGAAATGTACCAAACAAATACATAGATATGTTAACCGAACTAGCGCTATTTAGTAATATTAATGCTGCATCAAATATATTTGCAAACGTGTATCAAATAATACTTATTATACACATACATATTTCCTCACTGAAAAAGAATTTTTCTTACTTTTAACATTGGTAATTTCCTTCTGCTAACATAGGAACGCTTTTATTACTATCCATAATCCCGAGTATTTCTGATTTATTAAAGATGTCACAAAGATAATATTATACAATAAAAAAACTAAAAATTTATTTGGAAGAAGGCAAAAAAAAAATATAATAAAAATAATATGGGTATTATGAATTTTGTTTAATGATTTCAGTGTGCCGCCAGACAAAAAAGTTTGGGAACCATTGGTCTATGGAGTGTCCCAAGATGGTATGAACGTGGAGAGTAAATAAGTAGAAAATATACAATAAATATTATTCATCTGACGCCTCGTTTCCGAGAAATTAGAGTTTGAATATTCGGCGAACACGCGCGCTTTTGAATAGGAATCGTTTGACGTGTCTGTTCATGACCTACCGGTTCTACTTCTTATAAACGCTAGATACGCCAACTTTAAACATGCATAACTTTTGAACCAGTGAATTCCTAACATTAAAACTTGGATTTTCGGCATTTTCTCGCCAAAATCTACAAGATTGCATAAAAAAAGTTTAACATTTCCGGTTTCTTGAAGTAAAGTTTAGTAAAAAAGAACAGTCTTTTGCATCAAATTTAGTTTAATTTGATTTGATTTGTACTAATTCTGAGTTTCTTATAACATGGTTTTCATATAAGACGGTAATTAATCGCGTTATAGTAATGTTGACTGTGGAAGGAAGTTATTTTCGAACAAATTTTTTGTAATAAATACGCGTACAAGTAGAATACATACAATGCGTATAGGGTGAAGCACCTAAAACAGGCCACCTGAATAACTCGGTTGCTGTTGGTGATAGAAAAAACTTGTCAGACGAAACTTGCGTGGTTTCGAGGGTGGCATAATTCCATGTTAATAGTCGTTTTGTAGGTAGACGCGTGGAGGACATATGAAGGTCTACTCCGTTTTTTAAATCGCAAAGATTACTTTTCCATGTACTATCTAATAGGGCGTTTTAAGACGCATACAGTGACTTACGAGTCAAGGTCATTCAAGATCGTTGAAGATCAACTGCGATGAAAAATATTTTACTTTGAGGAGCTGATCGAACATTTTCGTGGATGTCGCGTCGCTCTTGTAATCTCCTCTTCAGGGCCATTGAATGTAAGCAAACCCATTGTCGCTCCACGTTAATGTAAGCAACCACATTTATCTGTACCCATGAATACTATCAGCCTAATTACTGCGCTCAGGTTTAGATAATGCGTTATACAAAAGCGGAGAAAATGGATATGCTTTTCATTTATGACTAATTTCACCAAATTGTAAGAGTAGTAGTGCGTTTGTATTCTGACAGATTCCCGAACGTGCTACACCTTCACGGTCTATCTTTACTGACATTATCAGAGCTTTTCAAGAAACTGGAAGTGTGGAAAAGAAAACACGTAAACGATCTTAAACAGCAACCAATAACAGAAATACAGAAGACATTGTAACAGCTGCAATTATTCGCATCGATGCTCAAGGTCATCATTTTCAGCATTTGGATTAACAGCGTATCATTAGGTAAGTAAATTACCGAAGTGTTCGATCAGTTCCTCAAAATAGAATATTTTTCACCGCAGTTGATCATCATCGATCTTGAATGATCTTGAGTCGTAGGTCACTGTACGCGTCTTAAAACGCTTTATTAGATAGTAAAGGGTGTCCCAAAATGACCTGATATTTTAATTGATTAATAAAACGCGTTTTTTAAAAGTATGAATGTTTTTATTTTAATATAACGTACAAACATGGAGGTTATGTGTGGAACACATATGATAAATGGCCGCCTCGTCCCTTTTTGCAAACGTTCACAGTTAATAGCAGTTTGGCATAATTGCGGACTAATTTCAGTAATGCTGCGTCCAATTGCTTCCTTGAGCTCCGGAATGGTCTGTGGATCACTGGCATACACTTTTTCTTTCAGAAAACCCCAAAGAAAAAAGTCCAATTCACATCGCCGCGGTGCGAAATAACACGACCAGGAAACTTCGTCTGCAGTAACTGCACTGTTTCGCCCGCAGTGTGGCCTCTTGTTGGAAGAATATGTCTTCCAAGTCCATGCAGTTCAATTGATTCCATAAAAAGTTGCTTATCATGTCACGATAACGAACACCAGTGACGGTAACCGCATTTCCAGCAGCATTCTCAAGAAAGGCCCAATCACTCCTCCAACCCAAAATCCGCACCAAACAGTGACTCGTGGTGGATGCATGGGAAGCTGTTGAATCACTTGTAGATTTTCGGTCCCCCAAATTCATCACTCATCGCTGAAAATGATTTTGCGAGATGGTGCGTTATGATGACCAAAATCAGTGCGGACTTTTCGAACCGTCTCTGCAAAGTTTTCGCCATTTTTTTAGTAACTTTTCACCATTTCTATTTGTTGCTCGATCGTGTAATTCTCCATGACTAAACCTCAATACTTCCTGATGGCAGTTGCCAAAGATTAGTACTCTATGCTTAGTACTCTATATACTTTCACCACAAAAAAATGGCGCGCAATTTAAAATGTCAAGCCATTTTGGGACACCCTTTAGATGGAAAAGTAATCATTGTGATTTAAAAACCGAGGTTGACCTTCATATATCCTCCACGCGTCCACCTCGAAAAAACTATTGACATAGAATTATGCGACCCTCGAAACCACGCATGTTTCATCTGAGAGATTATTTCTATCGCCAACAGCAACCAGCATTGAGGTGGCCCGTTTTAGGCGGCTCACCCTGCATAGCCTGTTAGGCAACGCAGCTAACCGTATACGTTACATCGATTTGCTTTAACCAGTTGGAGATTGCACTCGGCAAGCACAGGAGAACAGTTTGACAAACATTTCCAACGGGTGGGAATCTCACGAAATTACTGGTAACGCGCAACTGTCACATTTCATTGGTGGTGGTTCCTGTGCAACGTGTCATAGAATTCTCATAGCAGACTTCAGCGGGACTATGATAATGAGATGCATTAACGGAACAGAGGGTTGGGCCCCGTTCCTTTACCTTTACCGGATAGTTAAGACGCCGCGCCGTCAAACTTGCCCTACCCGTTGTCCATGGCATGCGAAACCTGCTACTGCTGGTTCGCAGGGATGCGGGATCCCAGTAACGTGTGTTTCGTTGCAAACGCGAAACATTTCTCGACCGCGCGATCGTCAAAGGAACATCCACGGAACTGACACGCAACACATAATCGCATTAAATACTAAACACTCGACGAGTATGGTTTGCTACATCGTGTGAATATTAATGCTCAGAGATATAAGCATGATTGAGAAATAACTAATTAATTAATTAAAGACGACGCAGCGCGGCGGTTCCAATTAATCCTGTTGGAACGGGATTGCCATGATCGGATTCAGCAGGACATCGGCGAGTGTCAACTCGCGCCCATTGCACTTTAAATCATTTCACTTTGTCGAAAACGACAACAATTGTCAAAAGCTTTGGGAACAAGACATTTTTTAAGACGTCAGTAGGGTTAGGTTCGAGTCTCTCTTATTTTAATCCTCGTTCTTACAATTTAACCTGCATACAAATACTATACATATATCTGGAATCCGTCCTCTGTAACCGCTCCCTGATTGGCCCGTGTTTTTCAATAATAACTCCTCATGAAAGCCGCAGAGAACATTTTCGCAAAGGAAAAGGTTACCGCAAATGGCCTCAGGAATCACCCCTTTCAGTTTCCCTCAAGCTTTCTGGGACACTCTGTATACATACGTACAGGGTGAAGCACCTAAGACTTTTACCGAAAATATCTCCGTTGTTTGTCGTAATACAAAAAAATGTTTCAGGAAGAATATATTTGGTTCCATGGGGCGATTATTGTGACGCAGAATTTCTTTCCTAGGTTATATTTTCCGACATTTCAAAGTCATCGTCGTTTTCTTGAGAGGAACGACGCATTTGGATTAGTATAACAATACATGTAGCTAATGAAAAGACAAATTGAACCATCTATAATATGTTGACCTTCAAATTACCTTCGAAGGGGTTATTCTTCAAAAAGCATAAATTAACCTTACGAAGACAAAGCGACATAAGCGACATAATATATATAAATTCTAATAAATATAAATTATAATATATACAAATAATAATATATACAAATAATAATAAATATATTACATTGTTATTGTTATTATTGTTATTATTATTATTATTATTATATATACTGTTTTGTCTGTTATATTAATAACACGCAATCTTCTATACATATTAAACTGGTTTAAATATTTAATACCGAAAGAAATTTTGATATTTTACTTGTATGACTTTTGCAAATTACGTCGAGGGAAACCATTTTAATTGAAAGCGATGTGTGTAAGTTATGTCGATTAAGCGAACAGCGAATAACTTTAATTTCTTTATATTTATTTAGATCGGAGAATTTCAATTTGCCAAGCATTACTTTCGAATAAATTAAACTGAACTCTCACGTGACAACCGGATAATCTTGCATGTACAGTAAGTACACTATTCCCTGCGCAACATCGTGCAACTTGAGGGAGACACCGTGAGGCTATGAAACAGAGAGTCCGGCTCCGCAATGCGCTATTTCAAAATTTCTCTTCATGCCAGATCAAGCAAAGAAAAAAAAATAAGGAAGACTGAAAGTATTCGTTTATTAAATACAGGATGTCCCACGTAACACTTTTCACAATTTTTCAAGTACTTGCGATAATCTGACAAACAAATATTTTCAACAAAAGTTGAGCAGTTTTCGATTGGCCATACATTGCAATTATAAAAGTTCAGAAAAATTATTTTTTAGTATGGTCGTCACCTTCATTTTTTTAAATGGCACTTTGTATTCTTGACTTAACAGTATTAAGACGAATTGGACGACCTAGTACACCATGACCTCCGGATGACCTTGAAGGCAAGGAAATGAAAATTTCAACAAGGAATGACAGTCTGCTTGAACGGGTAATAATAACTTGTGTTTATTATTAAGTCTCGAAATTACATTCAGTTCAGGAACCTTGACTAAATAAATGCAAACGATTTCGTGAAAAAGTCACATCAAATGTTCGACATGCGATCCATGTTGTTGTAGACACAATTCCGTTCTACATAGTAAGTTTGCATTGGTTGCTCTTAGGATACCGTCTTAGCGAAGTTCTTCGCATGATGTGCGAATTCGCTGCTTTAAATGTTCCTTATTTTGTATTGGAACAGCATAAACTATCGACTGTAAATGACCCCATAAAAAAAAATCAAGTGGTGACAAATCAGGGGATCGTGGTGGCCAAACCAGAGTTATACCCATTCAAGCAGACTGTCAGTTTTTGTTGAAATTTTCATTGCTTTGTCTACAAGGTCATCCGAAGGTCATGGTATGCTAGGTCGTTGAATGCGTCTTGATACGGGCTATAATACTGTTAAGTCAAAAATACAAAGTGCCATTTTAAAAACTGAAGGGGTCCTTGACAATACCAGAAAAAATTTTTCTGGAACTTTTTTTTATTGCAATGTATAGCCAATCGAAAACTGATCAATTTTTGTTTAAAATTTTTGTCTGTATGGTTATATAATAATTAAATTATTTAAATATATGAACAATGTCAGTACAATTTTGATTTAAATCGATGCACACAAGTGCATTACCTGTAATTTTAAATCTTCTCCTCTTGATAACATTTTTCGTGTGCTTGGCGTAAATACAAGTAATTCGTTTCATAGAAAATATGAATGTTGGCTACGGTAAATTTCTTATTTCTTTCTCTATGTGAGATCAAGCATATTCATTTTTTGTTGTGTGGAAAGGAACTAATGTTGCATACAACGTTGTTGTATATACGGCAAAAATGATTCAAGAATATTTTTCACTATAGTCATCAAAATTTTCGCACTACCATAATTATAACATGATAAATTAAAAGTAGCACGCGTGTGCTATCTTTTTGTTAGAGAGTATAGTTGCGAAAAAGATTAAATGAGAACAGATGTGTTTAAACAATAACTTGGCAATTTTCTACAGACTCTATTCTTGTTTGCCGATCTCCCTCAACTTCATCTTGCACGATTCCTTTTCGTGTTACAGTTTGCCGGATATACCTTTTATCTCAGCTTCGTACTATTTTCGAAACGTTTCCCAATCCAATAACGCGTGGAGAAACAGATCTGAAATTATAGGTGGATATCCCTTTTTCCTCCGGAAAAATGTTCAATCTTTAGGGAAAGATAGTTCTGACGGTAATAAATGATTCTCGAGCGTGTTACATTATTATTAAGAAAGTAATCCTACTTATACGGTCCAATGAAATTTCCATAGTCCATATTTTACAAACATTTAACTGATTCAATATTAATTTAATTATGATAAAATTGCAGATATTATGCATTTATAGTAAACATGATTGTTTATAGCTTAATGTTACGAACGATTTAATGTGACGTAAATTAATTTACTTTATGTTTCAACTAGGTGTGTGAACAAATGAAATGTACAAAATGTACAGTTTGGTGAAAACAGAAGGGTACATATGTACATATACCTTGTATACAGGGTGTTTCGTGAATGGTGGGCAAAACAAAAAAGTTTTCTAAAGTTTTGCCCACCATTGACGAAAAACCATGTATAATACTTTGTGACGCAAAATTTGGCGCTTTATCCGAATTCGAGAAAGAATATTGAGCAATCTATTTAAAAAACTGAAGGTTCTATTTTTAAAAAACTCGTGTCTCGATAAAACAGCAAAATAACACAAAAACAGATTACATAACTTTTTTAATATTCATTATGCTAAAAAGAAGTATAGTTAATATAGGCACAGTAATTGGGACCCTTACCCTATGTAACATCACTTCTTGAAACTATGTACATATATCCTATAATGTCTTCAGCGTAATCGGAGACTTTACGTGGTATACTTTCCTACATATTCCTCTGATACACTGCAGCACTTCCATGTTTCAACCGTAGCTTGTAGTCGAAATGGAACAAAGCTTTCTTTCTAATTCTGCTTTGCAACGAAAAAATAGCGATGACCACTTTTCCTTCCATTAAGGGGTATTTCTAGTTAGACGGTCATAAAATGTAACGATTTTTTGGGCATTGTTAGAAATAAATATCGGATATTATAATTCCAGACTATGAGCATTTGTTATAAATGATTACATACTACGTTTATAAGAATATACTGTATAAGAATACATTAGTTCATAGATCTATTTTGTTATCTTCTCTAATTAAAATGTTTCCATTCTACAATCTGATAAATATTGGGTTGGCAAGAAAGGAATTTCGGTTTCCACTGTTGTTTCAATGACTTCTGTTAAGGTTACGAGTTTTTCCTTTTGGCATTTGATAACTGAACGTTTAGCTTACCTTTCAAGCAAATTGATCGTAATTTTGTTTACAAGTGTTAGTTCAGTGTCAATTTTAACATGAAGTGCAAAAACGAATGTTATCGATACATTTTATTTTTATATTTTCGTAAAGGGAAAAAAGCTGCTGAGCGCACGTGTCAGAATTTTTTAAAGAAATTCTGGTCTGGAGATTTGTCACTTAAAGATGACCAACGTTATGGTCGACCAACCGAAGTTGATGATAATCAAGTGAAAGCCATCATTGAATCGGATCGTCATACAACTGTGTGAGAAATTGCAGAGAGATTAAATGTATCGCACACAACAATTGAAAACCATTTAAAATGTCATTAGAAGTGGTTAATTATGTTTCCAAAAAATCCAATCTATGTTTATTCGTAAATAATTTGTTATATTCGGCAGCATACTGGCTGTCACGAGACTTCTGAAGCAAGTGTGATGTCACAAGATGTCCGCCGCTGACAGATTTTCTTAATGTCGAGAGATTTAGTGTTCGTATCGAAAAAATAATACCGAACAGACATAGCAAGGACATGTACAAAGGCGGTGGTGTGCATTTTTAATTGATCACTTATTTAAATACGAAAAATGAGTAGGTTTGAAACACCACCTCGCGGTTCTGACATTTTCCAGTATTAGCGCCACTGTCGTTTCCCCGCACACAGTGTCCGTTGCGATAGAATACGGTCGATGATGCAGGTCGATAATACAAGTTTACCTATGTATGTATCATTTGTACTAGACTTCAAATATTAAAATATTCCCATGTAGTTGAGAAAAGGTACGTTGTCCAATGTAAACGTTGTCCATCGTCCATACAAACATTAAATTTATTGATTAGAAACTCTGGCAACAGGCTATCTCGTGACGTCACGCTTGCTTCGAACGCCTCGTCGACTGGCAGTATGCTGCCGAATATTACAAATTACTCTACGATAAGGTAGAAAGAGACATTTTGGAGACCAAATAGACATAGATTGGACTTTTAGAAAACACAATTGACCACTTCTAAACTGCTCATTACAATATTGGAGCGTTAGTTTCGGTAAGTCTTAAGAACCAAGGGTAGTCATGTGACTTTTACAGAGTCTTAAGTGACTTAAGATCCGTCTTGGTCTTGATCCGACAGGTCTTAAGTCTGTGACTAAACTTGTCACATTTGTTGCTCTGTATTATCGATATCATGAATTTTGACGCCAGAAACGTGCTTCAAGTCTTTGGCTTTATTTCGCAGAGAATCAAAACAAAATATAGCTCAATTTGTAGCTAGAGATATTTTTTAGCTTGCGCTATTCTCGATTTCATCCAGAAAACTCATCCAATGGCATAAAAATGCTTGGATTCCACGACATGCACATCATCAATTGTTGGCCTACTTCTAACGTTTATATTACCAAATATCTGCATAATCTCGTCAGCTCAGCGTCGTCATGATCAGCGCGCGCTAGATTGAACCTTTCTCTTTCGAATGAGCCCTTTCCCAGCGAAAAATATTCTCATATAAGGACGAAAAGTTTAGGCACGTAAAACCATTTTTCGCCTATTTTTGTCGGTAACCTGGTCACTCTACCTTATCGCGAATCTACGAAGACCGGGTCCTTAAGGTCATTGCAAGGTGAAATAAATAAGATTACGATATGTGCTTATGATATCGTACAACTTTTATTGAAACATTTCTTTCTTGCATTTTACGGAATATTTGGGCGTTCCGCTTTAAACCAGACACATTGTATACGAACACGCTTCAACATCTACAACCCGCTTGATACTGCACTACTGTTACTGCTGAGCTTTCGTGTTTTGAAGCTTCCGTAGATGCAAGGATATCAATATATGGAATATATGCGTACTCGCGTTTCCCGCGTCATCGTTTGATCACTTTATTGACAGCTGTGTGAACACAAACCGGCCGTGAATTCGAAGCTCTGTAATCAGGATTGAAACCTTTACTTAATGACTGTTGATTCGTAGTTACGTGGTTGTACGTGTATGTCGGAACTAAATTGCTTTGAGGTTCACTCACCAAGATTTGTTTAATACACGATTTACTGTTTTCGCCGTTCTATTGTCAATCGCTGCGCTGATTTCCACTTAAAATTAGCCTACTCTACTGCAACGTTCAAAGCTCCACTGTGCAGAGCATAATGGAGAGTTCGGTATCGAATTCATAGGAATTATGTTTATAATGGTGCGTTTAGATCAGGGGTTCCCAAGGGATTCCCATTTTACCTAGGTGGGCCAAATAGTATATTTCAAAATATTTGCCGGTCCCAAAAACACATAATCGTTCTTTATTTATAACATTAATCACTTTTTATTACAAACACATTTCAAAAATATAATTCGCGGTCCGCATTTCTAAGGTTTGCGGGCTGCACTTTGGGAACCTCAGACTTGGATCAGACGAACGAATGTTCGTTCGGCCCCCACTCCGAAAAAATTGAAATTCGAACGAGCATGCGTATGTGCTTTTTAAAATATTCGCCGAACGTTCAGAATGCTCGAAGAACGCTTACTGGATTAAAACTGAAATTAATAATAAAACTAGCAGCCACAGTTACAATTTCTTCACCAGACATCGTGACAATTCACGAGACCGAGCAAGGTCTGGAGTGTGAATAACATTTATTTATTTTATTTATCTTTTAAACATTCGCTCTCGTTCAACGTTTAAACGAGCACGAATTTGTTGTAGTGGGGCGGGGGGGGGGGGGGTGACGACCGAGGATTCGTTCATTTGACCTAAACGCACCATTAAATACTGTAATTATGAATTCGTTGAGTGACCAGAAACTGCTGTGTTACAATGCTATACTTAGATTGGGAATGTTTAGCAGATTATTTCAAAAGCATTGCAGATATTAACCACTCTGTAAACACAAATTAAATTGTACAAAGAGTTTTACATTTTAATAGAGGCGAACTAACTTTCGTTATTTTAAATGGAATCGTCTAGGGCAGTGTTGGGCACGGTAGGGGCCCCTGAGGTGCCTGCTTCCCCTACCAACGTCTGTTTCGTGCAGCGCGCATCTTCGCTGCGCAGCGGTACCTCGTGGAAGTGGATAGACAGCATAAGCCGTGCATGGGTCGGCTACGGTGGGACGTACGAGGGGAGAGACGGAGGTACGAGGCACCGGTGCGCAGTGAAGGTGCGCGCTGCACAAAAGAGACGTTGGTGGGGGAAGCGTCCCATCACTGCTCTAGGGTAAAGGAAACAATTACTGTGGAGATAACAATTACTGTGCCTATATTAATCAGTATTATTTTTACAGCATAAAGAATATTAAAAAAGAGATATATAACATATATATTACCTCATTTTAATGAAAAAATTTAATCTCTGTTTTTTTAATATATATTATGCATTAAAAATAAGTATAATTAATACAGGCACAGTAATTAATACCTCCACAGTAATTGAGTCCTCTACCCTACTGTCCACAAGGCGATATCCTTCTGTCGTGACCGCTTTAACCAGTTAACTGTGGAATTTAATTTTAAAAATTCCTCACGGCGCGGAATTAAAATCAAGCAATGACGAATATATACGTCAAATGCAGGCCAAATGCCGCTATTATAAATTTTACGAAAAAAAGAAAGCAAAATGAGAAAGAATAACATTTTTATTCGATAAGAAATTAACAATTCATTAACGTTAACCGCACCGCAATAGAATTTTGGATGATGTGTATACACGTCAAACGCGCTTAACTGGTTAAGTAACTCGTAAATTATTCATCGTAGAAGAATATGTTTAGAATATGTTTTGTTTCGAACCAAAGTTACTTAGCTTTGGGGAGTGCATAGAGTGTAGTAATCGTTTTGTTGTTACTTTGTTTTTTCCTTTTAGAGAATGGATAATTTGTTTTTTGTAGTTGTGAGTAGTACTTTCTAGAACAGCTACTAGTAACCCTGTTCAATCAATTATCTTTTGTAGAGGTATTACTTTTGAGGAAATTTTATTAAGGGAGTATTTTGGTTTTGAAGGCAATTTTTTTCCAATTTTTGGGGATCTTTTTTCGGAATGAGTAATAACAGAATAGTTATATTACAATTATTCAAATAGTATACGATTCAAGAAGGATACAAATTATTCTTTTTTATGTAAAAACACTAAAAATGGCATAAGTTATATATTGTTCTATATTATAGAGTATGCTTTAAAAAAAAGTGTGCTGACTGTTGTCATATTTCCGATCGTCCTGCTGCTCGAAAACGAAAAATGAGGAAGTATCTTAATAATTATAAATGCAGCTGTGATCTAAACCAGAATAAATTAAAACTCTTGATTATTTACAAGATGACGGCATTTTGAATTCGGATTATTGATTTTCTAAATGTTATTCCGACAAAATACTGACACAGTAGGGAAATAACTGCGCTGATATTTCCCTACCTTCTGGTAAAAACGTAAAAACTATGACCGGACCTATATACATTTCAACGTCTGCACTTTTTTTAGCTAAAACACATGCACTTGCCATTTTCAGTTAATGTTCAACGCAGAGTTCAGGAAATTTTCCATTTTATTTAGAGCGGTGCGTGGAGAGCACGAGAAGCGCATATTTCTTCTGATAAACTGAAAAAGGGTAAAATGGCAGGTAAAACTGAAAAGCTAAACATTATATACCATGGTACATTAAAGTGCATCAGCGTTGCAAAATCTACGTAAAAGGGAATTTGTTCGTTCATTTGCAATTTAGTAGTTCTCGGCTGAAGTTTTACTTAAAATAAAACTGTAAATGTAGTAATTATATTCTTTGTTTATAAAAAATTTCGACAAGTTATGTAACTTGTTTCTTCTGTTTAGAGAAAAATTGAATATTCAATTAAAGCTATTACGATATCTACTATTTTGAAGTATGATAAAAGTGAAGCGAAAAGAAATGAAATATTTATTGTCTTATTTATATCGATTTTTAAGATATGTAGTTCATGTTATAATTATTAAAATCGATAATGTAAAAACAAATCTACATAATTACCTATAATTTCATTACTTCATCAATAATTATTTTACCATTCTGGAAAACCAAAATAAAAGTTATTGATTGGAAGCTGACTCTTTTTTTATCTACAACCCATGTTCCATAACTTTTTTCTTTTGTAAGGAATAGGTACAATTTAGTCTAGAATACTACAATTTTTTACCCATTCGTCGAAGATGTGCAGCATAGATAGATTATGAACTGAAATTGTTAATACAGCAAAAATGAAATGACGTTTACTTTGCGCATAAATGGTGCTCTGATTCTTAGTGTGAACACATACAATTATTGTAATTTTTGGATCTCTTTCCATAATAAATCAGACAATTATCTTGAACCTCTCGACCGTTTATTTATGAAATCCAAAAAAAGACTCATATTTTTGGAAACAAGTCTTGTGTCTATCCCTACTGTGTGTACATACAATGCATATGGAACATATTAGATTTGGAATAATAAAGTCACGATAAATTGTTGCATATCCGAGTTTAATCGGACGTGTCAGTTGAACGGCATTATTGCACATTCATTCGGGAAATCCGATTTGTTCCGGCAAAACTGATGAGCTTAATTCAACGAAATCCTAAATTCATGATCGTAGATCCTGCAGATATCTACGTACTGTTTAGTCCACGAGAAATTGGCCGTTTCAGCATGAATTTCGCTACTAATATCAGTTCTAACGTTAACGTTAGAAATATTCGTGGTTTTCCCTTGCATCTATAATAGTATCAGAAAATCATAGAATTCAGTCTTTCCCGTTAAATACAAATATCTGGAGTTCGTGCTTTAAATGGTAACCGAAAGTTTCGAATTCTAACTAATTATCGTTGAAATGAACTAATTAACTTATTCTAGAACGATTGTTCAAAGTTAGATGCAGATTGGACATTTAATAATAGAAGAAATATTATTATGGTCATTTGAATAGCCGAAATAGCATAAAGTCTATACAATTGAAAGCGACACGGTTAGCTTTCTCTCCTCGTTAGCTTGAAAATTTATAATCACTAATATATCTACCCCTTAGCGAACTAATGCCGCCATATAAGCGGCATGGCACTTTTACTTACTGGGTCCAATGCCGCGTATTTGGCGGCAAAAATCAAATTTAAATCATCTTGTTATCCTATTACTCTGAATATAATATTAATAAATTTTCACTAAAATATAAATATTTTCCTTTCTATACTTGATATAAACATGTTGAGTCCACAGTTTATCTTTGTATTAAAAATACCTTGGACCTGGTGGGAAGTAAACTTAAAGTACTTCTGGACCGTTGAGGGCTAAAATACCCGTTTTTTACTTCCACTCTATCCAAGCTTGCACTGCCATTACTGTCTCTCACGATCGAAGATTACTATAATTATATCTAATTACAGCTGAATCAGATTATTTAAATTTGTTTCTTTTAGCCGCCACTGTCCTAAGCAACCGAACTCGGGTTTTAAATATTTCTAAGCTATACATCGAAACTTCAATTCTAGTGTAGTGCAAAAAACATAATGAAATTTAAGGATAATCAATCCAACATTGTTTAACGATCACAAGTTTTTAACGATATTGATGAGCATCGTATTAAAGTTATTCAGGACTGTAGTCAATTGTGATGAAACTGTAGAACAGCGACTTCCTCTCCGATTTCAATGATTACACTGTCCAACACCAAAAAAATTTTGCAATACCTGTTGGGTGATTCTTATACACGTTGTCATCCTAAAACCGAATCTGAAAGTAGAATTGCTCCATCACGCAACGTTTTCGAAAAATTTTGGTTTTTGTAAAAATGCCCGATTTTGATACGAAACGACGTGTTACGCAAAAGCTAAACACGCGAGAAAGTTCAAATTTGAGTCAAGAGATAGAGGGGACTCTCCTCTACATATTCATATAGTCAATTATATTTTTATGTACTTCCTAATAGTTGTAAATGGTTGTTAAAGTTTGAAAATGTGCCGACGCGGGTACTTTGTACGCTCTATTTTTGTATTTATGTAAAAAATCCTTTATCTAGCAGGAATTTACTATACAGGAATGCATTCTACAGACATTTCTGGTAAAGAAACCATTCACGAAAAGTATTTGGTTCCCTTAATGTACGAGAAGAATCAGAAAATGTTAATTGACAGCGTGTGCGCGACGCGTTCGCGCCAGACGGCCATTGCAGCCTTTTCGCGACTCGCCAGGGCCGTCGCTATGCGTAGTCGACGTTGGTACCACTCAAGTATGTCTTTGCTTACTATGCTTAATTAAATACATTTTTTTTTGTCTTTTTGGGTGCCAATCATTACAAAAGATTATAAAAATACGAGTTATATTCACATTTCATTGTGGAAATGCTTAATAAAGAAAATTGACCGCAGCAATGCGGTGCCTGGAAAATTTTATTTTCAGTAATTGTTGTCTTATTTTTGTAATTGTAATACCAATGGACATTCAAGATTCTTCCGATTAAAATAAGTCCAAACACTATGTAAATGGGACTATTTTTCTCGATTTTATTGATCGAAGTACATAATTAAGACATAGATCGCTCTATATTAAATCGATAAAATCTCGCGGAAGTGTATAAATCGGCCGGACTGTTTTTGTTATATTCATGACGAAATTATTTTAAAATCAAAACAAGGAATACAATTCCAGCATTAATCTTTCATCAAGATATTTCAACAATGGAAAAACGTTACAAAGGAAAAGACTTATGTGCGGATGCTTGCTGATTACTGCTGGACACTTATTATTGAAAATCGGGATACCAGGAACAAACGTCAAGCAAGGCGGCAACATTTTTAATTTGTTTACATCAGAAATAGGTAAGTTTTTGTATTCAATTTTCTTTATTAAGCATTTCCACAATGAAATGTGAATATAACTCGTATTTTTATAATCTTTTGTAATGATTGGCACCCAAAAAGACAAAAAAAAAATGTATTTAATTAAGCATAGTAAGCAAAGACATACTTGAGTGGTACCAACGTCGACTACGCATAGCGACGGCCCTGGCGAGTCGCGAAAAGGCTGCAATGGCCGTCTGGCGCGAACGCGTCGCGCACACGCTGTCAATTAACATTTTCTGATTCTTCTCGTACATTAAGGGAACCAAATACTTTTCGTGAATGGTTTCTTTACCAGAAATGTCTGTAGAATGCATTCCTGTATAGTAAATTCCTGCTAGATAAAGGATTTTTTACATAAATACAAAAATAGAGCGTACAAAGTACCCGCGTCGGCACATTTTCAAACTTTAACAACCATTTACAACTATTAGGAAGTACATAAAAATATAATTGACTATATGAATATGTAGAGGAGAGTCCCCTCTATCTCTTGACTCAAATTTGAACTTTCTCGCGTGTTTAGCTTTTGCGTAACACGTCGTTTCGTATCAAAATCGGGCATTTTTACAAAAACCAAAATTTTTCGAAAACGTTGCGTGATGGAGCAATTCTACTTTCAGATTCGGTTTTAGGATGACAAAGTGTATAAGAATCACCCAACAGGTATTGCAAAACTCGAAAAAAGTTTAATTTTGTTGGACAGTGTTATTGGATATGTTATAAAACTTAACATTTTAAACAATTTTTTCACGTTTATAAGGGGTACACACTCGGTTAGTGTCCGAGATATTCGCAAAAAAAACGGCTGGTACAAGCACATTTAATTCTGCCCATTATTGTGCATCTGTAACCATGAACCCGTCAGTATTGGTTGCTTCGCCGTCGCACTATACAGTAAATTCTCGCTGTATGACAGTGCCAACCTTACAATTTGAAGAGGAAAAACTCACTCATATTTGGTTTCATTTTAATCAGAAAAATGCCACGAATGTGTTGTTAAAAGTTTCATAAAAAAATAACGAAAAATAAAAAAGTTTTGTAATTGGATTAGTAGTGGTCTTCTGGTCTCACACCGACATAGCCGACAATCTGTGGCACCCTCCTCGGCGATGACGGCTCTCGAGCTTCGCTGTCCGCTTCTCCGTGCAACATTGTATCGGAGAGGGACATTTTCGCAGTTTTCGTGTCACTAGCGCTTAGTGGTCATAGGTTTCTTATGACTTGTAGACGGATATGACTCTTAGGTTTTCAGCGTGCCCTGTGTATTTCAAATGCGATGTTCGGCGAGAACCTCCGATTTCGTATACGTGTCAGTAAAAAGAACGGCGGGACTGACATACAACGAGAATTGACTATAGCGTCCTCACTATAGCGTCCTCACTATAGCGCCTACTGTCCCCTTCCAGTAAACGCCGCGTCGTTATTGTGGGGCAACGAAGACGCGAGACGTCAGTGAAACCGACGAAGATGCACGCTTCATGAAAGAGAGGTTGGTGGGAGAAGTAGGTGTTCGAGGGGCCCTTCATCACTGCTCTAAATATTCTAAATGTCGTCATATTTCGAATTTGTTATTCTTCTTCACCGCGGGAAAGATTATATGTCGCTATATGAATTCTAAACGAGAAAATATATATTTAATTGTTATATTAAGAGTTTATTAACTCCGATTCTGATGTGGAGCCATCAAAGATGATGGCCACACGGGTTTGTTTTGTAACAAACTTGCTTTGACCCACTCTGCCTAAAGACCTATCCTAACGAAATCTGCAACGAGGTAGCTTCGCAGCGAACTCTAATGCCCTCTAACGAGTGGCATCCAAGATAATTGGACAGCAGCTCTACTACCATTTTCAACTATTCTCATATTTGAGAATCGCAGGTACACAACAGATACACAACAATCGCAGTTATACAACAGATACAATTCACATAAAAAAAAAGAGAGAAGATACACATACGGTAGAGTATACGTGAGAGAAGATACACAAATGGTAGAGTATACATATTCTAGATGACCTATAAAGATAGGCAATTCCTTATTTTTAGAGTCATACTTGCTCTCGCGGTGAAAACAAGGGTAATTATTTACTATAGGGAAGCACCTTCAAATGACCTTGATATACAATGTGTTGTCAAGGACACTTCCCTCGATAACGAATGTATGTAAGGTCCTATCCCCCCCTCATGACCCTAACCACAACCAATTTCAAATCGTTGAGGTTGCAGTTTCTCATCAAGTTTACTGTGTACATCACGTATATGTATATCACATGCTGTGTTTTTTATTATGTACCCGGTGTTGATAAAGTATGTTTTATTTATGAAAATTATTTTGTTAATAATGTGTTAAGGAACAATCAGTCACGGCTGAAAAATGTGTCCTTGATAATATATATCACAGTGAAGATTACATATTGTATGTATGCACAGGCATATTGGAATGTTAGTAGCAATTCCTTAGGCAACCTAACGTCGAGTTGTTTGTTTTGCCTGCGTGACTTTCACTCACCATATCTTCCATAAGCATTCCTATACCGAGTGATAACTAGGTAACCTAATGCACTTTGAATGTTAGCTGGCGAGTTCTCATCAACTTTGAATTTCCTTCAAAAATATGTTTGTGCTGACAGGTATATCTACATCAAGGGTTTCCAAAGTGCGACCCGCAAACCCTAGAAATGCAGCCTGCGAATTATATTTTTGAAATATATTAATAAACAGTTTGTAATAAAAAGTAATTATTGTCCTAAATAAAGAACGTTTGTGTTATAAAATTAGTATAAATCTTTCCCTTCTGTCTAACTTTTACGATTTTTCTTTGGCCTCCCAATTATTTTGGAATTTACAATTTGGCCCATCTAGGTAAAACTTTGGGAACCCCTGATCTACATGAATATATACCTTGTTGGTGTAAACACGAGGCATTCATGTTCATCTAACAAATTGCAATTAATTGTGTACCATGTTAGCCAGTACATGCGAGTCCACTTCCCACTCCTGAAACCCCCCATCATGACCCTATGGAGTGTGAGAGAAGGAGGTGGGGGGGGGGACCTATATAGGAGGTTGTCTCTAGAAAAGATAAGTACACGATAGGGTAATATAAAGTGGTCAATGGTGGGGGAACCTGTACACTGGTAGTAGTGGTCGTGAAGCGACGGCGGGGAAGATGTTGCCCAGGCCTGTCCTAAGGTATCATTGCGAGAGAGCGTAGCGAGGTTTACAATCTGACAAAAGTCGATTTACGGATTGCGGTATTTTCAAACCGCAACATTATCTATAAATGACAATGAATATTTAAGACGATCGATGTTGTTCATATTATTCGATACATATAAGTTAGTATTTCAGTACTAATACAACATTGCATTACATTCAAGTGCAGTCAGTAGTGTAGTACGTTCAGTTACTATTAAAACTTATAAGAAAGGAAGAACCATGTACAACAGGTACAAAATTACCTACGTATGTTAAATTATGTTCTTTAAATCTTTTATAGGTAAAATGTATGTTCTGCGTAGCCATGTTATGCACGGAATTTGTTTATATCGCATCGAGTCGAAGATGCTACAAATTCGTTTAGTCTTGGTTGCAACAGAAATAGTCCTTTCTTCAATTTCGCAAAATGAACCGAGTTCCGTAACACAAATCCCATGATAACGCAAGTATGGAATCCATTTCCATTTTACGATCCCGACTGTCGATCCAACGTCCCTAATAAAATTTCAAAATTCGACGAAGGCGTGGTGCCACACGCTGAAGATATTCTCCATTCCGTTCCTCCTCGAGGCACATAAAATTTTATGCATTTGAAATCTACAAAGTCACCGATGCGACGGAACGAACAGAAAGTTTAATTCCACGACAGCGGCGGCAACGCGTCGACCATTTATCGTCTTTCTCGTCAGGCTATCTTCTATCTGTGTGACACGCGACCAGAACATCGACTTTTCCATGAAATATACGATTGAAAAAGTTAAAGGTAACGTAAACCTCAAATTCCTATTGTTATCATCCTCGCCGTTTTCAGAGATCCAACTGCATCTACGCATGTACGTAGTTACACCTACTAAATACCTACGTTTGTGACAACAAATTAACGTTAAACAAATTACAAATTATATGTTTGTCAAACAAATTCTAATGCTTATATTATCAAATATCTGCATAATCTGACCAGCTCATGACCAGCGCGCGTTAGATTGAACCTTCCTCTTTCTAATGAGCCCTTTCCCGGCGAAAAATATTCTCATGTAAGGACGAAAAGTTAAGGCACGTAAAGTCATTTTTCGCCTATTTTTGTCGGTAACCTGGTCACTCTACCTTATCGTGAATTACGGAATCTTGACACCGACTGATCTACAACAAGCTTCTGCGTCACACTCTCCCAACATATCGAACAGTCGGTGTCACGAACCGCCTTTCGGATGTCACCCTAAGCTCTTGTGTCTCGGAGACACATAGGTGTATCTACATATTTGGCTAGTCTGTGTCCCTAGTTTTTGTCGGTAACCTGGTCACTCTACCTTATCGCGATTTTACGGAGTGTCGGCAAACCTTACCGAGATAAGTTTTACTACCTTTACTTTATGTAAACCTGCGTTATTGTATTGAAAAATAAACTTTGATTTGGCGTGTGTTATGTGCGTATTTTAACAGTTACTTATTGACGATGTTTATGTTTATGTTCTACGTTTCATTTTTGAATAAATAAATTTTACAATTGCTTTGGTACGGTAGGTCGTTTAGAAAAAAATCTGGCAGTGCCAAATCCCCAGCATGCCGAATTATCGGAATTCTATAATAAAAATTGCGTACGTACGTTTACGTTAGATCCATGTACAGTAACAATTTTCGGTTTCGTTAATTAAGAAACCTTATTTTATATGTTTTATCGGTGCTGGTAACAATCAGTTCAGTCTCCCAAAATGATTTCATCTGCAGTAGCAAAAATAAAAGCGCACAGTTCATCGTTCGCACTGGGTGAAATTCTCGTCGCCGAGAAAAATGTAAACAAGAAGTCTGTGCGCCGAAATTATACCGCGCGCTCTACTCGTTGTTTAAATAACAAACAAACTTGAAACAAATTCCGTTTGTCAACTGGGAACTAGCAATTTTTTGACGGCAACTCGGGGCACCATAATTGACACGTTTAACTGCATTGAACTCGAGAACCGGAGTTTCCGTGGCGAAAATTGCTTTGACGTTGTGAATTTCAAATACTGTTGGGATCAAGTTCAACATTCTGTTGTGAATGTCAAACAATTCTGTGACTATCGAGGGAAGTTGAAGAACTACATATCTATGCATTTTTTCAATGAGTCCAATTTCGAACTGGAACTTTTGGAAGTTTTGAATATTCCGTCTAACAGTGGCCCGTTAACAATGATACGGAGGGTATTTTCTTACGCGCAAGCATAATTTTAGTGGTGGAATCAGCATACGGAAATAAGTCTCTTTTATTTCTTATGCTTGTCTAAAACTGTTGCCAATCTGTACCATACTTATACATTTATTTAATCGGTAACCATGAATTTGACTTTCTTTGTGCGAGAGAGAGAGAGAGAGAGAGAGAGAGAGAGAGAGAGAAATGTATTTATTTGTTTTTTAATTTTATCTTTGCATATATGCTTTTAATATCACCCTTTTTCAAAATTATGATCTGTTTAGTGATCATATGATTTAGTTTAGTCATCGTAGCAACAAAAGCAACGTGGCAAATTCGTAGCAACAATTAATGTACGAGTTTAACCTTTAATCGCAGATAACAATTAAAAGTACTCTAATCGTCAATCGCAATGAACGGCGAAAGTAGGAATTTAATCATTACTTGCGATTAACGGCTGCTAACTCAATTGTTATTTTCCACTAAAATAGAAATTTAATCGTTAATCGTTGATTAGCTTTTTGCCAAATTCTGAACTTTATGGCAGGTTTTAATACATTTCTTAAATTGGGCGTTCGACGGTAAACGCGGAAAGATCGCGGCGTAGGTATCATGAATCTTGTGAACAAGTCTATAATTTCCGTAAGTAAATACATTTGGACGACCATTTTCGCAAATAGAGTTTCGAATCGACCGTGAAATGTTAATCGACACAGAACACGGGATTGCACAAGCGTTCTAATTACCTTCGAAACGAGCTTGCGAATACGAATCGACCGGGAGTTACGTTTATGGTTAATATCCCGCCGTCATTTTCGACCGGAGAGTAGAGTTCACAAAGTTCTTCGGGCGGGGTTTCACCTTCGCCGCGAGCATAAATATATAGCCCTGAAATTATACGGTAGTAAGGCGAAGCATTTCGCAAGTACCGTCGAAACGATGCGACGCAACGAGACGTGGTGTATGGTAGTTACAGGTAGTTCTGAAATACTATGATATTTGTAAATATGATTCGACTTTCTGCAACTTTACTCAACGCCTTTAACTTTAAAGCACTGGCCATTTTACCAGGTCAATTACGTCGCTACATATACATATGTATTTATGTATGACTTCATATACACATGTTTTGATTACAATTTCAAATAAAAATGCAAACAAATGTATCTAGCTATTAAAGATACAACATTTGTTGTATACCAAGGTATTTTACGTATTTTAGTTATACTATCAATTTTAGTTACGTTACATTTAGGTCCTCAGTATTTGTTCATGGTCATCCAATATTAAATCATCAAGTCTCCATCGTAAACGTCTGAAACTGTCATTCGATAAACTATTGTATCCCTTGAATATTGCCCAGCCTCGTTGTAGCTGGCTGGATGAGCTACTGGTAATTAGCTAATGCTAATAAGGAATCCGCTTCGTACTGAAACAATAGTATGGCACTTAACGGTTAAACTTAAAGATTTCGCGTTTCTCTTTCATTTCTTGTTTCGATTCATACGTTCAATACAATCAATTGCGTACCGTACCATAAACGGCATTTAATTATTTACCGATCAATATCTCAAACTGGATACTTATTTATGTGATGATAATTGTAGCTGGCTGGATGAGCTACCGGTAACGAACTATCGCGACTCTTTAGAATCGAACCGGGTTGTGAGACCTTTCTCTTTCGAATGAGCCCTTTCGCAGCGAAAAATATGCTCATATAAGTACGAAAAGTTGAGGCACGTAAAACCATTTTTCGCCTATCTTTGTCGGTAACCTAGTCACTCTACCTTATCGCGAATCTATGGAGACTTGGCTCTTAATACGAATGTTTAACGTTTCTACTAGTTAGTGTATATTGAGAGTGCTGATAAAAGAGAGAGGCTGCTTTCTTAGGACAATGTTTTTGCGAATGGCTTAGCGTGTGCAGCTGTCCACGTACATACTTATATGATGGTCTGCATACGTTTTGAACGGCTCAAAGGGCCAATGGTCGCTGCGACACGCGGCTGACTGCCTTAGGTCGTAACAGATAATGTTGAAACACTTCGTCAACGTGTCGATCGAGGCTACTTTCAAATCCGTACAACAACAGGCCTGCCCGAACGCGTTCAACAAACTGTGATAATACGTATTCACGTCTAGATTCAAGATGAAGATAGTCACTTCGAGCAATTTCTCTGACAGTAGACGGGCAGTTATTACAACACAAAACAAGCTGTAACTCGCTAACAAGCTCGTCTCAGGCATACGTTTACATGAAATTTTGTTCTTATTTTAATTTGTAAAATCTACACCTGGTATACTTCCTATACATGTATATACAACCAGATGTCTTACGCATCAGGGGGGAGGGAGGAGGAGCATTGATGACTATTGCATAATAATTCAATGCTTGGTAGTTGATTTTGAAAACATTAATTTAATAGAAAGCATATTTTTATCAATCTGTGTTAACTGTTATACCTGTCGTCCAAGCAAATGCTATTTGTTATTGTAATACAAAAATATAAAACATAATAAAACATAAAAATGTTTTTAGGGTCGAGTTATACTCACAAGTGGGACTGTTTATACTCATCAGTGCAGTTGCCAAATCAAGTGCCCAGACAGAGTTTGGTTACTCTGCAGTAGGCTATATACAAAAACAGGGTAACCAAACTCTGTCAGGACCCCTGACACTCATAAGTGTAACTCGACCCGTTCAATATAACATTCGTAAAATAAAATTGTTTCCATTGTATTTTAAGATAGCTATGCTTGCAATTTCATCAATAAATCATGTCTATTTAGCTTCCATAATTGCCAGTTCCCCTTCCCCGAGTTGTACATTAGATAACGCAAATGTCTCCGCGGCAGCATGCCACATTTAGAAGATTATAACTCGACACACTTTCGATTGTTCGAAAGATACAACTATGTGTATTGTTTCAAATTCGGGTCTTTGCCAACTACAAGAATGTGTAATCAAATAATGGAGGTACGCATTTCAAAATTTTATTGTGATCCGATCGGATGCCGGATCGCCTGCTCCATCCGGGAGGGGGAGCTTGACCCGGACAGAGAGACCCGGGGACCCGTCGAAGTGCGAAAACACCAGAACCGAATGGACAGGCTTGCCCGCTGGCGGCAGCAGATTTCTGCCGCTGACTCGGGCAGGCCAATTGTCTGGGCCCTCCTGCCCATTCTGGGGAAATGATGCAGGAGACGGAGACGGCCCGCCTACCGTCTGACGCAGTTGCTCTCCGGACACGGCTGCTTCGGGGAGTACCTGTGCCGGATCAAGAACGAATGGACAGCGCAGTGCCATCACCGCGGGGGGCCCGGGATATGGCACGGCATACGCTAGAAAAGTGCCCAGCGTGGTCAGGGCCGCGCCGTGTCTTTAATGGCGTTATCGGGTGGGACCGATGGAAAGCGATGGCCTCCTTCTGCAAAAAAGTAACGTCGCAGAAAAAGGCGGTGGAGAGGGAGAGCGAGAGCGAGACTTCCTCTCCGCGAGGAGACAAGCCGCTGGGGGACATCCCTCCAGGGCTCGTCGGACCCCATTACGGGGCAGACGCAGAGATGGCGGCGGTGGGCGGAGTTAATCCCTCCACCGCCACCATGGGGAGTTGCCATTTACTGCGACCCCAGGGTTGGGTCAGCCGTACGGGCAGGAGGAGCGGCTTAGTTGCTCCTCCCGTCAATTTCCGGGGCGTCTACGAATTGTATAAGTAAATAGTGAGTTAACGGATGGTGTATGCGAATATCTTATCGCCGCGGGCATTACGTTGTTTTACAAAGTAGGTAGCTGGGTTTCGCATACACTTTAACACTTTACAGTTTACCACACCGAGTATATCAAACATAGTCCAAATGGAACATGTTTCCGAGGCACATATAAATCGAACCGCCCTTTACCATTTTCTAAGTTAGGGTTCCCCTTCTGAGGTATTCATGGTTAAAAATTGACTTGACTTACGACACGCACTACTTAAACCCTAGTCAGCTACGAGCAAACACAGCCAAAAGACAGAATGCAATGATCCGGTCTAGGACTCTCTCCCCCCCCCCCCCCCCCATCATTGATATTGGCGGGAAAGTACCGGGACAATCTCTTCCGGGACGAGATGAGTGTCCTACCAGTTTTTGGTAAGTTATTGTTAATATTTTATTATATAATGATAGCTAATATTGAAGAAAGAGCTGGAAAAAAGCGTAGAGTTCGCTATTTCCAAAAATAAATCATAAAAATTTTTTTAAATTTTGCGGGGTGATCAAGGTACCCTATTTTATCCAGAATTTTACTTCACTGGTGCTAAAATCAGAGACTTAGGGAAATGGAACGAAGAATGTTGAGAGAGTACGAGGTAGGATCTTGTTTTGGTAGTGGTAGTCGAGAGTTTGAGAATTCAGCCAGGGTTTGCTCTCATTTCTGAGGACAGAAGACGGAGGCGTGCTGCGTGAAAGCAGTTGGTCCTAACAGGTATAGAGGTAAACGAAACGCAACAGCTAAGTGCTAGCAAACATACGACAGTTATCGGGTCATCACTCTAGATCAGCTCCATTCAGCTATCGCCCGTGCGAGCGTGAAAATTGGTTCCCCGGGCATAAGCGACTTGGCGGGCAACTAACCACGTCTTCTTTCGATAGTTCAGCCTATGACAATATTTTTCCCAGCTATGCCCGTGGGCATCGGCGGGTGGCCTTGACCGCCGCAAGCCTTCCTGAACGAGACTGTACTAGATCATATTCAGGAAATATTCGTGTACATGTATTAGACACATTTTTTACGATCAAACATGTTACAAATATTAA
Source organism: Halictus rubicundus (assembly GCF_050948215.1). Lineage (NCBI taxonomy): Eukaryota > Metazoa > Arthropoda > Insecta > Hymenoptera > Halictidae > Halictus > Halictus rubicundus. The sequence goes on along the minus strand of NC_135161.1, from coordinate 3,333,499 downwards.
TTTTTATATGCGTATTTAATACCACAATATCAAAAAAAGGTACACTTTATACATATAGTCAGTGTCAAAAGAATTCATACACTCTTTAAAACGAATAACTTTTTCTAAAATTAGACCAAACGGCTTGAGTTTGTTTTTCAGATGTTGGAAGGAGTAGTTTACTAGTTAATGTGTAAATAATTAAATACATTAAATAATGGGTAAATATCTGTGTCTATAATGAAGATTTAAAACATGTCTTTTGTAAATCTAAGTAAGTTTTATACATGCACAAAATTTCATCGAAATCTGTTGACATATTAAAAAGCTATAGGCATTCTAAGATATGAAAATCTTTAAATTTAGGGTTTGCGAATCATTTCAATTGCAGTTTCTTGTAATTTTTATTATATTCGTTGAGTTCATAACAACCTTGACCGATTTCGACGAAAATTTTGTACATGTGTATAAATTTTGTTAGATCCAAAAGGCACCTTCTAAATTTTCATTACAGGCACCGATAACAAACTTAAAAAACGTAACCTTTACTTTTTTTTCGCAATTCCGACCAATAGCAAGTTTAAAGAAAAATTATTTACACATTACCTAATAAATTATTTCTTCTACCATCTGAAAAAAACTCAAGCTGTTTGGTTCAATTTTTAAAAAGTTGTTCGTTTTCAAACGATGTACGAACACTTTCCACACCCACTGCGTAAAATCATACATACAATTTTACATAATACAAAACGAATAAAAACAGGTTATATGGAATAATGATACCACTAAAAACGGGAACAATATTTGCATACTTATTCCGTTATGAAAAACATTTCTTTGCATAAAAATAATCTTACTCGAAATTTCTATATAAACAAAGACTTTGCACATGTTTTACGCGATAGCCAAAAAGGTTGACCATCCGACGTACGTGAGGACACAACCCGCGCGCTAGAATCTACCTCAAATGGAAGACCGAATTGAATCTCGGCTATCCGAGAGTTCCAAGCTCGCGAGCAGTCATCTGTACGGAAATATTTTCAGACAGAAGTGACATCGCATCCCACCCACATTCATGTGCAATATTTTCGGCTCGACCCAAAGTTTAAATCTTGAAAACGCGCAAATCATGCATGTGCATGTGTGATTTATTTCTTTTTACCCTCGAAAGTGTAAGACTTGGTAAAAAATGAGACCAGAAGACAAACCTTCGTTTTAGAATATTTACATTTCAGAAGGCAACTAAACCGAGGATAATCGAGCTACCGAAAATAATAAAACTGTCTCGATGTATTGTTATTGGTCCACGGTATCGATACTCGTCGATACAAGTCGATTTTCCCAGAAAAGAACTACAATCCTGCAAGCGTGGGGTCTGATACCGAAAAAGTAGAGTTCTAGCGCCAGGAGGTAGATACTTGAGAGTGTCACAAATGTGCTCTTTCCGACAGTATATCGAAGATCAACGAATAGTCCTGCGACCACGGGTGCGGTGCAAGAGACTTCTTTGATTCTTTGTAGTTTGTAGGATCGTCGACTTGGCCAAATGTTTCCAAGTATTACGTCCAGTATACAAGTTCCGACCGAATAACATGTATAAGAAATGTTATGCACATGTTTTCGAAAAAGTCAGGTTTGAAAATCCACTGCGTGCGCATGCTGTTACGGCTATGGTACGGATCGTCGAACAGTGTACCTATAACGCATTTTGCGTTAACACTACAACTAATAAATTTAAAAAGACTAACAAATTTTCCACGATAGATCCTAAAGGAAAGGTATGGATACTTCTTAGAAAGTTTATAAATTTAAAAGTAGCAGTTAGTTGCAAACAAAACTATAAAATTCTTAAACTATAACAAGTAATGTATCCGAATATGTAATAATCTCAGGATATATTTTGCCGTTTTTGTTACATGTTAATTTGAAGTTTTACATGAAATTAATAAATAAAACCACCGTTGAAAATTTATACAAAAAATAAATCTGCTTTATTAAATGTAGAAAGAATGCATACACCTTGGTGAGCACTTTCCATTATACAGAATTATTATTGCAAGACTCATCTACAATTAATGTAATATTTTTCGATTTTTGGCACTCTAGAGAGTGCGACCATGGCAAAAGTTTTTACAGAAATCTAATTTTGGTTACTAATGTACATGTAAAGGTAATTACTCAGAAATAATGAAATTTAACAATAAAATTAATAAATTACAAAAGAAATTAACAATATTTATGCATAAAAATGATTGTTAAATGATTAATAATATTAATTTCCTCGTAATATGTAGTTTTGCCAAAGGAATTTATCGTACATCGTGATATACACGTGATGTACACTCGGTTATATGTGATTGCGATTCGCAATTTCGTTGCATTTTATCGCCAAAGGGATATCGATCATTCACAGATACAATACGTACGTTACTAATTTTGTAACAAATTGTATCATAAACATTGTAAATAAATTATACGCATTGTTCTAATACGTGGCTGCACACGGCAGAGAATAAACGTAACGACGACATTCTCCCAGGTAAAACTTTTCTCCCTACGAGTTTAAGCACCGTCCTTAAGATCCACTTGTTCGACTCTTCTCTTCTATCTTCCACCATTTTCTTTTAGTACCTCTCAGCTACGATCATCGCGGACTTACTACTTGTGAGATTCAGAAAAAGATCCCCCTACTTTTCTGTGAGGACCAACTTCATCTGAAAAATTTCGTCTCAACTTTTTCCTTTTATCTAACTGTTCTTGTTGAAGCGCATCGAACGTTGAAGATCAGCCCCTCCTCCACTGACAGAACTTAATCGTACCTCGTTGTTTGTAATAGCCTCTCCGAGATCGATGGAATCCTATTAGTTAATGGGATATCGAACCTTTTTTGAGTTTGAATGTTACGGTGCTCGATCGAATCGCGTGAACTGCAAGGAGCATTTTCGTGATTGCAATATTGAGCGAACTGCATGACTACACAAATTCTCGTTGGAATATTTCCGGAATGATTTTTTTTTGTTGTACATGATATCGATACTGATTGCATACATCCATAACACTGACGGTTACTATCGGCAACGTACAATACTTATATCGACATATTGGACTATTGTACTTTTCCATTATAAAGTATTTTTAATAGCAAAATAACAAATTCTCAACATATAATAATATATAACTGTGCACGGCATGCCAAAAACAGCATATATGTACAGGGTGTTTCGTTTATCTGAAAACGGAATATCTCGTGACGCACTAAAGTTACGAAAAAAAGTTCACAAAAATTGTTCGGTATGAAGGGAACAATCATATGGTGTAATTTTTTTCAGGACTCGAATGGCAAGGCGTTTTCCGAGACAAATTCAACGACATATCACATTATGTTGTTTACTGTTATAAAACATTAGAAATTAATGGTAGTATCTGGATGCCAGGTATTAACTGGACACTGTAGACAAAGATCGACCTTCTTGTCATTTGTTTTGAAGAGTTGCCTTATTTGTCTCGAGTCTAGTTTATTTTAGTTGAGAAAGTGCAATAAAGAGACTGTAATAATTTCATTGAGTTCTGTTTGGTGCTTTCGAAGTTATTTAATTCCAGAATTAATTTGTTTATTATATTTGTCATGAGGCTTCTACCGTTTTAAAGGACAAGATGAAGCGACCCTCCCTTATATGGGGATAGACGACGGTGTGGTGATCATTGTCCTGCTTTTGTATATGATATACAGAGTTTTCCCGATAAATGTCCAAATGTCCTGGTCTTTAATTGTCCGAGAACTATCCCCACTACCGCGGGGTATATCCCGTGAGCGGCCCTGAAGCTCATATATCGGTGTTAGACCAACAGGCCACTACAAATCCAAGAACAAAACTTGCTTATTTTTCATTATTTTTTTATGGGACTTTCGCCAACATATTCGTGGCATTTTTCTAATGAAAATGATACCATATATGATATAATTCCGATGATATTTGCTTGTGTAATGAATGGTGCATTGCGTTTCTGAAAAACTGTTGTGGCCTACTATAAGCTTCGCGTTTTCCCAACTGGAACGACGTATCAACGATTATTCGGGATTTTTTTGTTTTTAAATCGTCGATTATCTTGATTATTTGTATCTTGGTCTCGGGAAAATACAATCATGATTCAATAGTAATGTATCGAAAGAAATCCAGACATCAGCCATTGCTTGAACAAAAATGTTACTAGATTACTGATATTATGAATTTTCACTACAAATAAGAGTGTGTTGAACATACCCATTACTATTCAAGATCAAGCGAGTTCAAAGTCAAAGAAGTCCTCAATAAGAAGTTCCATTTTTTGAATTCGTTTTTATTGTTAAAACAGAATTTCAAGAAATCTTAATTTTTTAGTAGATTGTCGACTGTCGATTGGTAACATAAAGTTGGCATTATGAATTTTCCGATAGTCGTTATGTTCGCGCGGGTCTGTAAATGAGGTTTACAAGCTCGTAAAATCCAAATAAGTATTGAAGGAGACCGTTTAAAACGTTTATGGTCATTCAACGTCGTTCTGCGGCGGAATTCTATCAGACTAACTAGAATAACTGCAATTTATGCGGTAATGTTTCAACAACAGTAATTGAATTAATCCTACAATTACCACGTCAAACGCAATACTCACTTTACTACACTTATCTGAATGATTAATTCGCCGTTGAACTACGTGTTTGTTAATCATCCGTGAATTTGTGGCGCTATGGCAACGACGACTAATTGCACGCCCTGATTCATTTATATCACAGGAGAATGAAATGAGAAAGTGGACGGTGCGATTAAAAGTTACGAACGATAAATAGTGCGGGAGTCGGTCACAATTAAAACTTTGGAATGCACGATGTAACACGATTTGCGTACTCATTGCCATCACTCTCGTTTGGAAAAACGGAAGAATATTTTTAACTTTAATTTCACGTCAGCCCTCAGAAAATCTTTCCTCATCAATTCACTTTCTGCAATATACAGTGAATTCTCGTTGTATGACAGTGCCAACCTTACAATTTGAAGTCAGTGGAAAAACTCACACCACCGCGGTGAGTGGCCGAAGCTCGAGAGCCGTCGCGGCCACAACATTGTCGGCTATATCGGTGTGAGACCAGAAGACCACTACTAACCCAATTACAAAACTTCTTTATTTTTCGTTATTTTTTATGAAACTTTTACCAACATATTCGTGGCATTTTTCTGATTAAAATGAAACCAAATATGGTATAAGTCCGATGATATTTAGAGTGGAGCGAATGCGAGACGCGTTGCGCGTGCGCGATGAAAACGCAACAATGATTTGACATGTCGCAAGTTTTAGGTTATTGCCGCGTAACATACCTATTACCAACTTAATGAAATGAACCGTATGAATCGTTTTAGAGATTATAGACATTCTTTATTATAAATAAAATGAATTGTAACATGTGGGAGTTTCAGTTATGAAGTGAAGTATCAATGCTTACAATGTATATTGAAAAAAATGTTGAAATCTGTAGTACTGAGTTACATTCCAGCAAAATCATAAATGTCATCAAAATAAATCACAATATATTTTAATAGTTTTAAGGAATGGACATAGCAAGTATTGAAACTACCTTTTTCAATGTATATATTAAAAATTCGGTATTGGAAAGATGAAACAAATTGTAAACCTGAATACTGAATATAATAAATGTATTATACATAATACAATAATATACAATAAAATTGTAGGAAATTATAGTCTATCAACTATATAGGGAAGGATGGAAGTCATTTATATATAGACATTTTTATATAGGGAAAGGAAGACATTTAGCGGAAGACATTTTGGGAAAAATTGTCTGATATATGTACACGTGCAATTTTTAAATTAGACGGTTCTCAACGTATACTAGAAAGCGTATTCTAGTTACTAGAAAATAAATTGTTTACTTTATTCATTAAGGGTTTCGTAGGTTCCCCCTTGTGTCAATGACTAACATTTTTAGTAACGCCACCGTCATCGCCAAGCGTCGCACAGTGTGCAATTTGGACAAAATCGGATTCAAAACCAAGGAACTTTCGATAGGAATGAGATAGAGCGATGAAATTTTTTTTTAATGAAAGCTGCAACTTTGTAGAATATGGGAAAAATAGGGAGATTATTACCATCCAATCATTTCAACGAAAAAATGAATTCATTAGTTTTTGTCACAAAAATCTATTTTTTGCAAAATCCTGAGGTCGTAGACAAATTTTGAGACCAGATTTGAAATCAGCGTGAAAAAATCTATGGGAAATGATGTATAGCATGTTAAAAAAAAATTTGTTCCGCGTGTGGTATTGGAAAAACTAAAATTTTCTTGAATTTGTGCGCGTTTAACGAATTTTCTCGAGGTTAAAAAACGTTCGAACCACAATCTCTCTATTTTTTCCATATTCTACAAAGTTGCAGCTTTCATTAAAAAAAAATTTCATCGCTCTACCTCAATCCTATCGAAAGTTCCTTGATTTTGTCCAAATTACCCACTGTGCGTCGCCTCAGTCGCGCGCGGCACCACGCAGCACGTCACGTGACCAGTCTATGGTCTTAGTGGGGGACGTTGGAGTGGTTGCTCATGGTGGTGGAATGGGATAGTGGAAGAGGAAAAGGAGGAGAAAAAAAGCTACCCGTTTGGGTATCACTTGGCAACACTGCCCAGTACTGCTCTAGAGGTAAGCATTTCTAGGAGCCAAATCATTAACGAATTATTCATCGTACACACGCTTTCAATATCGCACAACCACCGCTAGATGGGTAGGTATGTGTCAAATAAAAAACTATTAGGAACATACCTTCGTTCAGTGCCGCTCATATTTTGCGGTAAACAGAAGATCAATAAACAAAAATCGCAAGAAGAACGCCCGTATGATTGGCTACTGGATAATTATGCGTTTATCGGAATAAATGGATTTGACAAGCCACTTGACAAGCGATATGTTTCGATATGATTTCACGGTTTAAAACATGATCGCTTCATTACTTCGTTGCATGATAGCAGGATCTACTATGCACAGCACATGATACTAATGCATATTGTATGTACCTTTCACAGTATCGAATATAGAGTGCCAATCAGAGTTAATGTGCATATCATAGATGCATATACCAATCGGAAGTTCTTTATTATTTTGCAAATTGCGACTTTCTTTCCAAGGTATTGTAGGATTTTAGGAAGAAGAGTAGCGAAATTTGAACTCTCGTCCTTGAAACTATGTCCATAATATTAATAATAATTGAAAATTGCAGATTTGACTTCTCACAAGCACCACTTAAATTTCAGGTAGCTGAATTATAAGAGGCACCATACAAGGAGGTAATTCACCCAACTGGTATGCACCTAACTATCGCATCATGGTGGGTAGAGATAAAGTATCAATTGTTTTATTTACACTTCCAGAAGAGTTTCGCTAATCAATTAAAAAAATGAAGAAGAATGAGATCATTGAAACAGGTACAATATTTGTTGAAATCGTTCTTAGACGACATTATTGGTAGGATGGGTTTCGAGGTTTCGAGTGGTGCGGATAATCGACTGTAGTGGCGAAGCGCACGACTCGTGGTGGACTATCAAGTAGCAAGCTGAATCAAGTTAGCAAACACATTAAGTGCTTGTCGACACAATCCACGGCGATTTGAGGAAGCCATCGATCAAATCGCTGAACAATTCGATCTGGATTGAGCCGATCAAACCATATCAAGATTCAAGTCATACCAAGTTCCGGCATCGTACAGACACAGGCACAATCGTGGAAGCGAGAAGGAACTTCTTTACCCATGTTTAACAATAAACGTACCGAGATTTTTGTATATCTATTCATACCGTAACCTGAAACCGCAACTCTGAAATAAAAGTTATTTTTTGCCAAACTCTATGCATAAAATTGTGAATTTAATATATCGGAATATACTAGAATATAACAGAATATACCACAATGTACTAGAATATAATAGAATATTCTAGAATATACTAAAATATACAAGAATATACCTGAATATACCAGAATAAACTAGTATACAGGGTGTCCCAAATAACAGTCAAGTACTTGCGATAATCTGACAAGCAAATATTTTAAACAAAAGTTGATCAGTTTTCGATTGGCTATACATTGCAATAAAAAAAAGTTCGAGAAAAATTTTTTTTAGTATTGTCAAGATCACCTTCATTTTTTAAAATGGCACTTTGTATTTTTGACTTAACAGTATTATAGCCCGTATCAAGACGCATTCAACGACCTAGCATACCATGACCTTCGAATGACCTTGAAGGGAAAGAAATGAAAATTTCAACAAAAAATGAGAGTCTCCTTGAATAGGTGATAATAACTCTGGTTTGGCCACCACGATCCCCTGATTTGTCACCACTTGATTTTTTTTATGGGGTCATTTACAGTCGATAGTTTATGCTGTTCCAATACAAAATAAGGAACATTTAAAACAGCGAATTCGTACAGCATGCGAAGAACTTCGCTACGACAGTATCGTGAGAGTAACCAATGCAAACTTACTACGTATAGAACGGAATTGTGTCTACAACAACGGACAGCAGACGGCTGGATCGCATTTCGAACATTTGACGTGACTTTTTTACGAAATCTTTTGCATTCATTTAGTCAAGGTTCCTGAATTCAATGTAATTTCGGGTCTTAATAATAAACACAAGTGATTATCACTCATTCAAGCAGACTGTCAGTTCTTGTTGAAATTTTCATTTCTTTGCCTTCAAGGTCATCCGAAGGTCATGGTATGCTAGGTCGTTGAATTTGTCGTTATACGGACTATAATACTGTTAAGTCAAAAATACAAAGTGCCATTTAAAAAAATGAAGGTGACCTTGACAGTACTAAAAAAAAATTTTTCTCGATCTTTTTTTATTGCAATGTATAGCCAATCGAAAACTGATCAACTTTTGTTTAAAATATGTCAGATTATCGTAAGTACTTGAAAAATCGTGAAAAGTGTTACATGGGACATCCTGTATACTAGAATATACTAGAATAAACTAGAATATAACAGAATATTTGGCAATATACTAGAATATATCAGAATATAGCAGAATATAACTTTACAGAATACAAAAATACAACTTTTAGACAATAGTAAAAGAAATTATTAATTTCCCATTTGAACTTTTAAGATCTATTTATTTATTTATTTTTGCCTCGACGGTAAGTGTCTGTCGTCTGTCCGTGCCTTGACGGATAGTGTAAATACTACTGACTGTATCGGAACGGTGCCGATACAGATACGTTATGTGTTCGTGCAGTATAGTGTAAATCGACCTTAAATCGGCCTTTTAAAGTCAGCCAGCGGGGTCAACACGTTTTCGGGTGATTGCGATTTAAAGGGATCGTAAATATATCCAGTGTGAAGTTTAGGAAAAAAGTTTTGCGTGTGTCGAAATTGACAATAAGCTCTTAACAGAAACTATCAAGACACGCTTTGCTTATTTGTTCAGATGCCTTGACCATAGATAATGACAATAAATGTGAACTATTGCAAAAGGAGTATCTTATACACGTGAACATAGTTTATATCACAATGATAATGCTATCAATCTAGAATTTAGAATACAAGGCTACAAGGATAATAATATCAGGAAGAATTACAGGTGGGTACACACTCAACTAACCGTTTACTCGGTATTTCCATATTTTCTTCTATTTTGAAATTCATGAAGTGAAGAACGGACTGCAAATCTGTGCCAGAGAGCTAGAATGTATTAGATCTATTTTTTAGAAAAGAAATGGTGTAAAGGGGTAGTATACAAATACTTAGGCAATGACTGAAGAGGTTTCCAGAAACCATCTTAGAAAAGGAAATTAAGTAGTTTATTCTACTCTTGTGAGTGACCTCAAATTTTGAAAAAAATACCTGCAGCTTATTTATACCCGTTATTTGCTTTTTGATTACCTACAATAACTATCTTATGTAATAATAATTTAAAAATATTTATGTATAAAACTAGAACGTCCCATTTCCAAATGTCCTTTACAAGAGAGAAAGAGTGAGAGCAGCAATCTGAAATTTCTTGAAATGTTATTTTAATGAAAAGGGCATTATTCCGAAAACATAAATACTAAAACTAGATGGGGTGGCCGATCGCCCACGCTTATCGGACTATAGACTTTACGATTAAATCTTTTCTTGCAGTTCGATCGATATTTACGAGCGTTTCCTCTATTTTACGAAAAAACGTTAATGTTCCTCCGTAAAGCCGCTCATAAATAATAGGTCGTTAGCTGTCTAGCCGTATCGCATGCGCAACACATAAAAGCTGAGACATTGAAGAATTATCTACCCTCCAGTTGACCGATTTAGGAAGATGTTGAGATAGTGATTTCCAAAAAGCAGTACGCAAAAAAATGAAAACTTTATACACTTAAACTCTATGGGCAGTTGAATCGAGAGAAAAGCAGATAAAAAACCTTCGGAGACAGTATATTTTCTTTTAATATACTATTTCTACTGTATGCCACTTTTTAACCCTTTCGTTATAGTATGGCAGTCCGCCACGTCGGAGTAATGCCACTGCACGGGGTACCGCACTGTGGTCCAGATCGATGTTTATCGAATGTATGCTGCTTCTTAACACATTCGCAACCGCTGACGCGAACTCACGTCATTTTAAATTCTATTCCTGATTGCCGCTGACGTGAATTCACGTCCTGCAATTTTTGTTTCTGAATGCGGCAACATTACGCGCATTAATGGAATTGGATTTAAATTTAAATTATTAATTAATTTAATAAATTAATTAATCCTTTGCTTTAGCGATACAAGTTTGCGGCAACCAGTTTCAGAATTTCATTATTTTCGCCGGTACTCAGTATTAGAAACGGAAAAAATTTGCCGGTCGCGAATGTGTTAAATGTCCATGATATTCGAACACGGTGAAATTAACGAGATTTATTAAAAATTTTACGAATCCTATTTTTCACCGAAAAAATTACCTGAATTCTTATTGATACCCTGGAGAATTTATTTAATATTATGCGTCCATTTTTGTTTCAAGTGAATAGTATTTGTCTATATTGCGAGTATATCTTGTGTACTACGATTTAATATTTATAATTTATTGAAATAGCAATGCTTAGTAAATCAAATAGGTTCTTCAAAGTTTTCTATCATTGGCAAAGGTTATCTTTTGAGTTCCGTATCAAAGTGCATTATTTTCAGTACACTTTTCTCTATAAAATCATGCAAGATCCCATTCGGTCCCGGTACGAAAGTTATTATTGTTTAAAGCGCCTCTGTGGCCGGAACTGCGCGGAGTGTTATGAGGTTTTTAAGGTTGCCATGTGATTTTTTTAAGACAAGATGGTCAAATAATCGCAATTTAAGATAAAAAGACACATTATCTCCCGAATTAAAGATTATTTTGTTATTTTAAAACCTGGTAACAGCTTAGGTCAAAACCGAGGGTAAAAACATTTTCCACGAATATACTACTGCAGATAGGAAAATGGTGTACATGGCAAAATTGGGTGTCATTTTATAAGAAATACACTTGCGAATTTCAAATATCACCATTATTTGTTTCAATAATATACTAAATATCATTCATTATTCACATGTTATCGCAGTTTGTTGGGCGCTTCCGGTACTCTGACAAGAAAAAATGTTTCAAACAAAAGTTAATCAGTAATTACTCTTCTATAAAGTTTAATATAAAAAGTTAAAAAAAATTTTTTTGAAATAAAAATTACTGTCGCTTTGATTTTGTAGTAGTCTATATATATTTTTTACTTAATAATGTTATAGTTGACGTCAAGTCGAATCCAATGACCTCCTTTGCTATGGCCTGAAGTCTTGAAACAATGCTAACGGTGCACAGTGCACCGTGCCGAAAAGTGTGCATATTGTACGTCGGTAGACTTCTCGTATGTACACTTTTTTAAGTGTTTCATAATGAATCAAGAGTACTCTACAGGTACAGTAGAATCTTTTTACCGACTATAGACTGCGCTCGTATACACAGGTCGTCGCGTCGATGCCGACTATAATCGGTGCTCGTAACGAAAGGGTTAAAAGTGAAGATCAGGATTACACATCCACCTCAATACTATAGTTTAACTATTTAAACGAGTATTCTCTGCTTTAACCATAGCAAGGGTACAACTACAGACGTTAGACAAATCTACTTATACCTAATCTAACTAATCCAGACGTAATCCAATCCCCAAAAGGTAAGTACGTCCTACAATAGAACCTCGCTGGTTGGAACCTCATTAATTGCACGAAATTCTCGTTCGTTACATACTAGTGATTCCCACCCCGAAATGTTAGAAGTTCTGGAACTCGTGGTGGGGACTGTGATGGCTACGTAGGGGAAACGTGGAGTCGGAGAGTGGAGAAACAGTTCGCGTGATTGGTTGCCTCTTTCGTTGCACAATCTCGATTTTTACACGCACTTTCGGTCCCGTTTCGTGCAACGAGCGAGGTACTATTATAGGGAAGACCGAGACAAGTTGATGCAGAGGCAGGTTGATATAATGCGATTATCTAGACACTGTGTATATGTAGCACAATTATGGTTACATATTTGAAGTTTGCTAGTTGACTGTTCCTTATGATGGAATTTACGTCTGTTTATGCAGACGTGGATATGTGTTATTCAATCGTTTTTGTTTTTGTAGCAGCAAAGTCAATATTTGTGTTGGCTCTTCAATCTGTCTGGAGATATTATTAGGGGTACCCATAAGTAATCAATTATTTGCAAAGAATTTGTTTTACCTTTAGTTCTGTACCGATTGTTGAAGAGGAAACATCTATAGGTTTCATGAATGCACATACATAAGTAAATGCAAGATTAATTGGACGTTTTCATCGATTCTGAGAAAATTTCTTTTAATAATGTGATTTCATTTAATCATTATTTGTTGGCGGATATTATTAAATTAATTCTATAATTGGTTTTAAAAATTTTAAAACGATTAACAATTCGATTATATTTCTTTTCTCGTTTCTAAAGACGAGACAGCTGGTGCAGAAATTTAACGAAATATGACAATTTTTCTATGGAAGATTAACGATTGAAGCAGGTTTGAAACCTTCCCAGTTAAAGGCAAACATATTTTTCATTTTTAATTCGCATTTCAAAAAGGCTGATAAGTAGTACTGGCAATCAATTAAAACCTCGCAACTAATGTTTGACCAAAAATTTGTCTACACTTTGTAGATGTTCAAAATAAAGTAGAAAAAATATATTCTTTTAAATTATAAATTAATTTTTATGTATAGATAAAGCGGATGAAGTCTGCGGAATAAATTATGAGTGGAATTGACTGATTAAAGTTGCGATTATACTGAAAAGCGGGAGAACAAATTCGTCGCATTGGCATATGAGCGTTATGCGCAAGGTTGGCATGTCACGTCTAGAAATTGAATGGAGCAGACTGGAAATTTCAGAGGACGAAACGCGGAACTGTGAGATGGGAAACTTATAACTCGCAGTTGAGAAACACGAGTGCCGGAGTTTCCTTGATAGTTTCACATCGGAATGAACGTTTGAAATTGCAAGGCGCAATTGTGCATTTTTTAAAAAGTAAGTTCCAAAAGGTGCGTTCCAAAAAATATATATGTGTTTATTCTTGTCGTCTTCTTTTATAAGAAAAATAAAAATTGTTCGACATTCATTATACACTCTTTAGGTGTTCCTTAGACAACCACTTTTCAAACTGTCTATTTTCACTTCTTTTAGTTTATCTTCGTATAATTTCAAAACATTCGAATTGTTTTAAACTTTAAAAATTTTAAAATTGTTTTAAACTTTACTCTCTTTGTCCTCCTCTACGTGGATTCCATTAATATAAAGTGCAAAACAAATTCCTCTACGTATTGCAAGGTGTTGAAATCAGGCGTATCCTATTAGCAATCGTTAGCCTATAGCAGACCTGGCCAACTTGTGGCTCGTGAGCCACAGACGACTCCTCTCCCTATTCCTGGGTCCCCCCACCAATCTCCTGTGGAATGTAGATGTGCTGTCCCTGCCTCACAAGGAGTCCCTCGAGACGGCACAGAGGCAAGAGGGGTCCTCGCACCCAATGTTTAGGCTTTCACGTCACACGCTACACAGTATGCGCGATTGCTTTAACCAATAGTTGACTAGAGCCGAAAATGCGTGCGAAACGAGGCGTGCCTCTTCCACTCTGACCAACCAACTCCGCATTCCTTTCACGGGACGTCTTGTGGGTCACGCACAGTACCTTCGTAGCAGTACGCGACAGGCGACGATTGTCCTTTCTCCATGGCGCATGCGCGGCGATTTTAGCCTCAGTAAAGTAAAATTTTGGGTAAAATAGGATACCTTGATCACCCTGCAAAATTTTTAAAAATTGTTATGATTTGATTTTGAAAATAGCGAACTCTATTCCTCTTTGTAGCTCGTTCTCCAATATTAGCTGCCATTGTATAATAAAATATTAACAATAACTCATCATAAACTCGTAGGACACTCCCCTCGTCTCGGAAGAGATTATTCCGGTGCTTTCGCGCCAATATCACTACCCCACTACCTTCTCCTCATAATATAGATACAGTGAATTCTCGTTACGAGTCAGTGCCAACCTCACAATTTGGAATCAGTGGAAGTACCCACACCACCGCGGTATGGAGTATGGGGCCGAAGCTCGAGAGCCGTCGCCGTCGAGGAGTGTGCCACAACATTGTCGGGTATATCGGTGTGAGACCAGAAGACCACTACTAATCCAATAACACAACTTCTTTATTTTTCATTATTTTTTCATGGGACTTGCACCAACATATTCGTGGCATTTTTCTGATTTGATGGCCAAAAAGAACAAATTGCAATGTAAATCATAGCCTTTACCTTGACCACTAAAGAAATTTATATATAAAACTACACGTTCCAGTGTATATTGTGATGATACGGAATTATTTAATGCGTATTAACTCTACTATTTATCTCCTAGTTATACCAGCTTATAATGAAAATTTTTTTAATCACAGATAGCACGATAACACTATCTACGTTTATAAACATTAATGTTAGCAAAAATAACATGAAACATAGAGAAAGTCGTATTTTATCCAGCTGCCTGAGGACTCGTTCGATGCTGAAAATCGATTCTCTCAAAAGTGGAACGTTCTGTGAAGGAATTAAATTTTTCACGACATCCCATGAATTTCCATCTAAACTCTGTCTGTATATTTTTCGAATAAAAGTCAGAAAACAATGTTCTAAAAATACGCGCTGTGTGAAATTTAAGTCGTTTCAAAAAATGTTCAATAGAAAACCGATATAGAATTTATTCTAATTTAACATATTTGATAGTATTTCTAACATAACACAGAGGCGTGTCGATGATATAAAAAAACTAAACTCGTTACTGTGCATTTAAAAGTTTTCTTCGTTACGGCGTCCTTGTTACGTTAATTCATATTAGTCCATATCAATTAATCGCTTGTACTAATTTTGGCGAACTAGTTTTTCAAAGTTATCACCACGAACTTTTAATCTGTTATCTACCCCTTATTTCAATAAGCTGGAAAGCTGGTTTATTGTATGAATATTTTAAAAACAATTGTTTTGAAATTTTTTGAAAAATTATGGGATACTACGTTCACATTTTATTTAGCTTTACGAATGAGTTCGCCTGATTTGCGATGGTATTACGATTTGTGTTTCATACCGGTGTGCTGTATTATGGGATACGTACACGAGCTTGTACATTCGAAGTTTATGGTCACCATTTTTGAGTGGAAAGAAAGGATTGTATTTCCGTGACAAGGAGTCTCATTGTCAGTGACAAATCGTAGGGACAGAACTTGAACGATTGATCACAGCGATCCATCTCGTGCTGTTAACTCCAGTTGAAATTAAAAGTCCGGTTTCGGTATTTATTTCCAAGTTGCCGGTACCTTAATTACTTAAGGGCCCGGGATAGTCACGTGACTTTTTCAGTGTCAGCAGGGCGGTAACTGTTGTATAATTTCCATTCACAGCCTTCAGATACAGACTTAAGATCCGTCTTGATCTTTGAAGTCTGTGACTAAACTTGTCACATTTTTTGCTCTCTATTATCGATATTATGAATTCTGAGGCCAGAAACGTGCTTCCAGTTTTTGGCTTTGTTTCGCAGAGAATCAAGACAAAATATAGCTCAGTTTGTAGCTGGAGATATTTTCTAGCGCGCGCTACTCTCTATTTTATCCAGAAAACCCATCCAATGGAATAAACATGCTTGCATTCCACAGCATGCACATCGTTAATTTTTCGCCTACTTCTGACGCTTATATTACCAAATATCTGCATAATCTCGTCAGCTCATGACCAGCGCGCGCTAGATTGAACCTAACTCTTTCGAATAAGCCCTTTCCCAGAGAAAAATATTCTCATATAAGGACGAAAAGTTGAGGCACGTAAAACCATTTTTCACCCATTTTTGTCGGTAATGTGGTCACTCTACCTTACCGCGAATCTACGAACTTATCGATACAAGAGTCAATAGCGATCGATTTTGACCACTATTTTTTGCTCTCCCATCGTCAGGTTAGCAACGACAATTCAATTTTATTGTTTCATTGTTTATTTTCGTTGTATTGTTCTGTTTACCTCTTGTTTACTACACTTTCTCTTTTATGGTACATATTGCGAACACTTGTTATTATTAGTGTAATTACTTCTATAATACTTCTCTGATTCTAAAATTTCTTAGCTTAGATTAATTAACTTATTTTTTACATTGCATTATCTAAACGACAATAATTTGACTACACTCAGGAGCAAATTTTTATTAGCGCAGGTGACTGTTTATGAGTATACATAATACATACGTATACATAGCGTTAAGTTTAAATTGTCAGACTTTACTTCCATTACAATTCCACGAGATAAGTTAAATAGTATGAGAAACACAATACTTCTCACACGAAAAGAGGACACATAAAAGAATATACGAAACATAAACCATGAAACATCTAAGGAAACATTGATAAAACCACTCAAATGCCAAAACTTTTTAAAGTTGAAAGAAGCACAATAAACAACAGAGAAAGAGATATTTAAATGAAGATTATTAACACTAGGTTTATGAGACCCGTCAAAATGACGGGTTCTAATATTTTTAATTTACAATGATTAAGATTCTAAAGATACATCCATGAGGAGTTTATTCAACAAATTTTTTTGGGGTATATGTTATTTAAAAAAAATGGCTAAAAATTTGGGCAGCACATTCTTGTTATTTTTATGAAGTAATGTAAAATAGTCACTCTTAATGCTCTGGAAATCTAGTGTTAAATAGTATGACAAACAAGTACGAATGTTAATGTAGATATAATTTAAAGATGGCTATTTCACTGCAAATTGTAAAACAAAATCTATTAAATTCAGTATTCATGTAAGCGAGGTAATATTACATTTTCTAAAGTCAAATATTATTCTATTCGTACAGTATATCTCACAAAAGCGTATTGGTGATATTTCTGGATTAATATATTTGTACAAAATTTAGAAGATGTGTATAAAAAGAATATCCAAAATATTTTAACTAAACAGTGGGTCCAATTTCTTCGAATTTCCAATTCGACCAAACATTTTTTATGAGATTTTATCTGGTGACTGGGATAGCCAATCGATCACAATCATACGTTTTCTGTCGTGCATTTTGTGTATACGCGGTTCCAGTGTTTCGAGCTTTTATTCTTTTACAAAATCTATTTACTTTTCCAGTTTTATTAAGTCATTGTCAGAGCGTATTCGTAATTTACATGTACTTTCGATTCATATTTCTCTTTTATGTGAATACATTAACTTTTGTATCAAATAAGACCAACATGTCGTGTAACAATAAGACCATAAATACTTTATCAAAATTTGTACAAAAATATGAAATTTGAAAAAGCAGATTTTGATTTGAACATTCTCAATCTTAAAACAAAAAGTAATGCTAAATTATGTAGATGCCCATTTCGTATGCGGTTTGTGTGCTATAGCTATAGTTCTATAGATATCGTTACAAAATATCATGAAATGCTTCCTATCAGTTATGTTTACGTGGTAAAAAATCAACTGTACAAACATTATTTCCAACAAAGAATTACTCGCGATAAATCTTTATACTCCCACATAACCAATCAATTTATTTTCGTAGACACATTTTAGATAAAGTTTGCTAAATTTAATTTTTTTTTTATAGTGTGTTTAAGGTCACATGCACCTGCTGAGGTTATTAGTGACCACTATGGGTGTATCAATGGCTTGGAACGTGTCTACAACAGACGGTACAGTGAATTCCCGCTATAAGTCAGTTGCGTGGTTCTGGCAAGAGACATTGTGATGAAATCTGAGGTTCCGCCGAACGTCGCATTGGAAATGCACATTGCACGCTGGAAACGCAAATGTCACTATTCGTCTCTATGTCATAAATTTATCGTGTCTATGTTTATTATTATTACACTTACTTATTATTATTACATTTTATATTATTTACCATAGGTTTATGACATAGAGACGGTTAGTGACAAGAAGGCTGAGGAAATGTCTTTCTCTGATACAATGTTGCACGTAGATAAGGACAGCGAAGCTCGATATATCGTATACCCCGCGTTGGTGTGGGTAGTTCCAATGACTTTCAACCGCGAATCTTGCACTGACTTACAACGGGAATTCACTGTATAATTTTTCAGAAAATTTAGCACGTTTTTGCAAGAGTCTTCCGCTTATAGCATGTTCAGCGACCCTCGTATGTTGTGATGTACTCTTTTACTTAAATAACTTGTTCAGATGTAAATGTTTGATTTTGAAAACGCGAAGAGTCTTACTCGAACAGGTTTATCACACGGACAACATGAATCTGCTATTCAGAATCACACGAGAGGAATTCTGCTGCAGTCTAACAAATTGTCATTGCAAGTGGGATCAAAAGTTGCTTCGTTATCGTACGCATTTGACAAACACGTGCGTTTCAAAGATGCTGCCTTCAAATTCAGTAGCAATTGACATGTCGTTACTTGCGAAGCTAAATACATAACAATTAATGGTTTCGCTGAGCGTACACTCCACGAACTTTAGTACTTTGCTAATTACTCCAGAAGAATACGCCACCCCCCCCCCCCTCCAACCTTCTGACCTCTCTCCATTAACAGAAAATTTGTAAAGTAGATACCTATACCGGTTATAACAAAGTTTTATTTATATACACTAAAAAGTTACTTGTAAAAAGACTATTAATACCAAGAAAAACGCATATGCCTTTTTGTTAGAAACTACTCATACATACAGAGTGTGCGAATTAAAGTGTTACAAGCTGCTTGTTTTTTAATCAATACATCAACTACTAAGCAGAAAAGCAGAGCTGCTCAACTTTTTTAAAGGAGAAGTGATATTGATCTTTTGTTACTCTGACAACTCTCATGAAACTGAATAATATTTACTTGAACCATATTTTTTTATTGTGCATCGTTGCAAATTCACAGCGAAAAATTAAAATTGATTTTCCAAATACGTTCGTTGGCATGAAGTAGACATTTTCAATTCTGCTTAAGAACACATCTCTCTTTTTTACAATTGGCAGTTGCTTTGCAAAAAATGTATTAAACCAGATTTGCGGAATTTACACAGAACACATGTTTAAAATTAGGAAATTTGTTTGCAAATTCAAAAATTAAAACATTTTGATAATTTGTTATACTACAAAACTAAAAAATACCTACTTTGTATTTCGACTCTAAAAACCATTTTTTTTAAGTAATTAATGGGCTTTTTTCAACAGGCGTGACATGAAATTTCATAAAATCAAACTTCTGAAGTTCTAAATAAGACGTATAAGCTTTTAGTCGTTGTTCTTTAAAAATAATAATAAAAATTCACTTCAATTTTCAAAATTGTACGAAGACGTTTGAATTTTTTCGACCATTTGTTTCGAAAAGCGTTCGTTCTGCAAAAAAGTAATAGAAACTTTGTTTCATACATATGTTTTAATATAATTGGTAGGTTAGGATATATTCGAAAAAAACCCGATTGTATGGACATTTAAATATTTTAATTTAAAGGCTCGGGAGTAGGTTTCTTCAACATCCAAGTTCCTATTTTGCACAGATTATTTTCTTTTGCACTATTCTGAGGGGTGCAGCGAAGGAGTTTTGAAAAAAAATTTTCTTCAAGACTGATTAAAAGCCACCCAGGAGAAGAGATGCCTGATGACAAAGTGTGTTTGTGGCATTGAATTTTATACTAATCCCAGCAAGAATTAAAGCGACACCGTGCATTTTGCAAGATTATGTCAACAATAATTTTTTAAGTTCCGGGATGAACTCAGACGGTTGGTACAGCGCCCTCTACACTATCAAATATCTGTTGCACCACCTATCGATAATTTTAGTAACTGCAACTCCTGCCATTTCACTTACAACGATAGAGGGCGCGCACATGCAACTATACAATTAAATGTTTAAAGAGCACTAAAAGCGACTATTTTTCACTACTTTATAGAAAAAACAGAAATGTATCTCAATTATAATTAATGTATTATAATGAAAATAGTCGCTTTATGCACGCCCTCTATCGTAGAAATTACAGCTAGCAGATTTTGCTGCCAATATCGCGCCTAATTGCGGAAACAGATGGATAGACTGGATAAATACATCTCGCTGCGAAAACGAACATTTTTACTTTGCAAATCGAATTGGTAAATTGTTTATGTGAGGAAAAATGAAAGGAAGAATGAAACACACATGATGTCACTTGTGCAAATTACTCGGGTCCAGAAAGGCTAAATTGAAAATGCAAAAAACGCACGGGACTTGGCAGGAGATGTAACGGATTCTAAAGCAGGTCTTGCAGCAGGTGAAACCAGGATGGATGCTAATTAGCGTAGAGACGCCACCGGAGGGTGGACGTACCAGCGTAAGTGTCATAATCCGGAAGAGTTTAAGGGGATTAAATAATAAAACACGCTCATTACACGAACAACCTTTGCCTCTGGTTCCGTAAATTATTTGTACGTACATGCATATTTCTTGCCTGCGTTGGATGCGAACAGAACACGGTAGCAGTTGTTGTTAATCGTTGCAGAAATAATGGCTGTCCTATATTGATAGCGAGAAAATCTAATAAATCGAAGCAAAGTTCTTTGGAAGACAATGTGAATGCAGTTCAATAATTACATTCTTCATAACATAACGTATAACTTTAGGTTGAACATTTATGGGCTGTTAAAGTGATTTAATTCAGGATTAAATTAAAAATATATGTGTATTACTTGCGGTATATATTAAGTTCTAGAGTTTCAATTCCAAAGATTTTATTATATTTCCACTTTGCTCGTCATATTATATTTATATTCTCTCGTAAGTACGGAGATTTAATATTTTTACATAGATTGTACGATTGTTATTTAAAGTTCTTGTTATTAGTTTTTCATAAAACTTTTAAGCGTAGACAGAAACCAATCTGTCAAATTTTGAAGAAACATGCCATTTCAAGTCTTCGAAAGGGTCTATCCTGTTGCAAAATTTTATCTAAATACAATGTTCCTGCCGAAATATTAGTAAAAAATCAAAAATAAAAGAAATAGATCATGGCCATTTAAAACGCACGAGACATTCAAATTACATACTCACTTGTTTTAAGTATCAGTTATTTCAAGTATATTGGATCTTAATCCTTAAGTGTACTATCAAAATGTACTTTACAAATCCAAAGATCCAATTAAGTTATATTTGATATTATAGTTACATTTCATGTTCATCACTATCGAAATGGTAAATAGAAATACCGACGCGAAATATGTGTTCATTTTAAGCTTAAGTTAGGTCCGGGTTAGGTTTAGTATAAAAAATGTAACTGCAACTTTCACTAAATATTATTCTCGATTATTATTAATAGAAATTGGAAAAATTTCAGCCATTATATACGTACCTACATAATATAACGAAACATTTGAAAACCTTTATCGACAGACGCGACCCAATACGACTCCCATGAATGAGTGGTCGTCGATTTAGTTATTCCGGGCACTGAATCGATTTGGTCGCGCGTACTCGTTTTGAAAAAGGGAAAAAAAACGAGAAACAGAACATCGTAAATATCACCGGAAATGTTTCGTTTCATCAATCGCTAATTAAATTCGCTGCACGATATTTCCATTACACGTGTACCGTTTCAACGAGTCTTCTTGCTAGAATTATTCGCCTGCATAATATACAGAGATATTCAGTACAAAACTGTTCATTAAAATAACTCGTATTTGGCGATTTTGTTAAAAATATGTAATATACAGTATTACATAATTATTTAAGACTGTGATACGGCAAATAGAAAAAAAACTTTATTGAGCAGTACTAGAGCCTAAACAGAAGACCAAAATGCATTAATCCTTAGCGTACGAAGTCTCTCTTAACTCTTTAGATGTTTTATTTCATTCTGAAAAAGTGTGATTGTGCGCTTAATTGTTTTTAAGCGACGATGAGTATGTTTGACAAAAACAGACTAAGTGCACTTACTGTAAAGCTCACACTTTTCCAATTGTTTTCTTGCAAAAAAAACAATTCTTTTTTTTTGTTGCAAAATTCATATTTTAAAGATCCATGAATGGCATTTACAGAATTTAAAATTTGACTAATTCGTAAACAAAAAAAAAAGAATAATCATTATTTAGACCTAAAAATCTTTTTGTGTCAAATGATCAAATATTTGGTAAAGAGAAATTAGAATTTAAGAATGTAATTTGCATTCGGAGAGAAGAATGACGAATCGTTGCGTTTTGTTTAGTTCGTTATTATTCTAAAACATTTTAAAATTACGAAAACATTTCTTGTTTTACCTTTTTACTGAAAATACATTTGACAAATTATTTTTCAAGAAGAATTAAAGACTTCTGTCTAGGTTTAACAACGTCGTTAAGGGTAACTGTATTCATATTTTAAGTTCATGAATATTTATTACAAACAGTTATTGCAACAATAATTTTATCTAGAAGGTGACAAAATCAAATTTTTGTCTCGATCACTATTATGTTTACAAGGCTGTAGAAAAATTGTCAAATGTATTAACAGTGTTAATAGTTTACTGAATTAAATTACTAGTATAAGAAGTATTGTATGTATACAAATTAAATTGATTCTGGGCAAAAATCATTTACTTAAGTACATATTCATAAAATAAAATTGTTTGAATGAATTTTAACGAAATTGTTGCAAATGCGTGAAAATTGTGTATCCCATTTAATTTTCTCAGAATTATTCCTATTTTATTTTAGAAGTAAAAGTATCGTTGTTCTAGAAAGTAGAACGAAATATGTTTATGAAAAGAAACAATATACAAGTTTCTGTAAATCATTACGACAGTTTTCCTTTCAAAGAGATAAACTGCACTTGCGTCGACGAGAGGAGTTCTAAAGAGGCTATAAAATTTCGGAATCTATAAAAGATCAAAGTCGTTTGGTTGCTCGTTCGTGCACGTACCATTGTTCGCGATTGTTTTATTCAAACTTTCAATGATAGTTTTCCAAAATTAGTTGGCTATTACGTTCCTCGGTATGCCCCTATACGGCATTGAGGTACTGAAATATCGGAAGTTGCAAGGAACGTTTGCTGAAAGAACGATCTCAACTTATACCATAAAAAGTCCATTCTAGGTATAGTTCAATTGAAAGTTCTGATATGATTAGGTTCTCGTTTCTATATTATCAATTTCACAATTCAAAGTTATTCTCCGAGAACACATTTTTCTGTTCTGGAAGAAGTTCATAAAAACCGTTCAGAAATTTGTCTATTTGATTGAATTATAACTTCCATGTTTATATTTGGTAAGTTAAAAGTTATTGAAAATTTTGTGCAACGTTCTAACTATTGTCAAGAGAATTTCTGTAAGTTAGAAAAAATAGTTGGAATCGTTGAATTTCATAAATTTAATACACATGGTTACTCAACAGTGGTCTACTTCAAATTGATCAATGTTCAGTGTACTAACAATTGATTACATTTATTTCATCCCCTACGTTATATATTTTTTCTTCTTTCCAAATTTTTCTATGTACAGTGTTTACTCGATATATGTCCAAAATACGGGTCTAGTCAGGGACATATATCGGCCAGGAGATATTATTGTTTGATACACGACGAAGGTTGGAAAGGGCAGCGAAGCACGGGGTATACCCCGCGGCAGTGGGGATAGTTCTGGGACTTTTATAGGCTAGGCATTTGGGACATATATAGAGTAAACACTGTAGATAGCTTTCGGTATACTTATAGGGTCATTTCATGTCAAATAGATCATTTTTTGATTTTACTCTTAGTGAAACATGTTGTAGCCCATGTGAAAATGGAAGGGGGGGGGGGATTAAGTCATCATTTTGTCGGTTTAGAATTTGTTTAGAAATTACAGGCCTTCGAAGTTTGCTATTTTGCCCCTTTTGGCGAAAGCGGGCTTTGCTTACGAATTTTTATCTCAGGAACTGTTTGTCAAATTCAACTACATTTGTTTGTTTTATTCATAAAGAATTGGGCTATTATAAAATAATTTTTTCAACCTCGATAACTAACTTTATACTGTCAAGAAATGTAAACAAATTCTGTTTTTGCGTTTTTCTCGGTGAGGTGCCAGAGTGAATATATATTCTCTTCTATTTTATTATCACAAATTCTTGTTCGTGTAATAAGATCGAATTATTATTATTAACATACTTTGGATAAAAAAATAGATTTATTGACATGTAATATACGTATAATTAAAAATTTTAAAATTGACTTTATGTCAACTGTGAGGCTCATACTGTTTGACGAAACTAAAAAATATCTTCCACATCTACTTAAAATTGAGAAAAAAGAGTCAACCTTCCAGGTGACATAAGTAAATTAGCTACTGTTCAAGCTTTTCTCAGTTACTGTAAAAATTAGTATTGGTTCAATCACGTACTATGCGACTTTATCATCAATTGAATAGTGTTCCATGCCAGTAAACTAAAAATACTATGACATTTGATATATTTTAATCACTATTCATACTATTTCGTTTACCACTTACAACAATATACATAGATACTCATTGTCAGTATGCGTAACACAAACAATTATCGTTTACAAAATTTAGAGTAACTTTGAATTATGTGAAAATGAATACAGAATCTTTATTATTAATATTATATAATATTATTCTTTTTTGTTCTTTTTTGTTCTCGAAATATACCTATATAAAACAGATATTTAGCGCTGGAAATAATTATTTCAAAAAACGTAAAGTTATGTTTGGTTATCGTTAAGAATTCAACACTGGAAGAACCCAAAGGGAACGCTTCATAATGTATTTAAAAAATGAGAAATTGCATCTATTAATCTGTTACATTTAATAATCTCATAGGTAATCATAGTAATTTTGGTAAAAGCAATCATGAATACATCATCGCGGTAGTTTACAGTGCCAGGCTATTCCTCTCAGTATTATACACATAAATAAACAGAAATCCATCCAATTCAATTCACAAGTAAAACGCTAAAATAAGCTGCGGAACGTTTTATAGTCCAACAGTGATTTACTGTCTACTTTATTTTTCGTTGGCTCGAGGTTCTTCCCGCATTGTTCTTTCTCCTGTGAAACTAATGGTGGAGGTTGAAACCTAAACGGAGGAGCGAAAATAGACGAATACGGGCGTCACTTGATCGAGGCGAAAAGATAAGTCGAAATTACGGTCTTTAGTCGGTTAAAGAATTCCGCAGAAGGGTGTAGAGATACCGGGCGAAATGTTTACCGTTGCAATCACGGGGAATTAACGTTAAACCGAATTTGCAAATCGGTGTTGTCAAAGCGAAAACACGTGTGCGTATGCGAGCAAATCGGAGACAATGATTGCGAATAACTACCTGTAAAATTGAAATTTCTGAACTGGAATTTAGAATCAACCAAAATGTGTTGTTCGTGCGTTTCTTATTTTATATAAATTGCACCGTGTAACATTTTAATGGAAACGATTTATTTATCTTATAGTCAATGATATAATTCCCATAAGTTTCTTACTTTTCCCACCGCTCTACGAACTTTTTAATTCCGAATTAATAAAATTTTTGCGGTTTTAGCGAGAAATATTCTTCCAGTTTTAGTTGAGAAATTTTGAAGCTTTTCCTGTTCACGTAATTTTTTAACGATCTGAACAGGTAATAATCGTATAAGGTAAATAAGGTAATAATATTAACGACAATTTACCGCAAACTTTGTAATTTTTTGCAACAAATTTTTTAACGAATAGTCCGATTTGAATGCAAAATTTCATAATCAATTATTCCTTTCATGTTCAGCCATATCCAAAGCATTACGCACGAGCTTTTTCCACGCAATATATCAATAAGTCCATTATGACCGAAAGTTTAATATTTTAGTTTCAGTGTAATATTTTTTATTAAAGCAGTATGATTCTGTCATTTAAGATCACACCGTACCTTAACAGTGTCGGCACAATTTAAGACTGCTTTTCAATAGAAATATTTCATGTTTTCGAAGAAATGAAAGCAAAATAATAAAAGCTTCATTGATTTCTGCAGCCAGAATTGATGGTATGTACATAAAAACATTTTTGAATTTACTTACTCGGAAAGTAGAGCCTATATATTTGCAAATGCAGTTTTTGAATATTTTTCACCAAACGATAGCGAAGTGAAGACATAAGAACTCCTTACCTGTAACACAAAAGAGAATAAATTTTCATTATAACATAGATAAAAGGTTAATCCTTAGAGTACATTAATTTATTATATATATAATAACTATTTATTATATTAAATAATATGATAAATAAAATACATAAAAATAAATAAATAAAAATAATAAAAAATGAAAAAATATAATAAAAATATAATATAATAATATAAAATAACAATATCATGTATAATATGATATATAAAATATATATGTATCTAATATATATTTTTTTTATTTATTTATTATATATATGTATATATACGCCCCTTCCAGAGAACTCCCTCTCCTCAAATCTAACCGAAACCTAACCAAAATTCGTTCATAATAACAATAGAAACTTTAGTTAAATTAAGTATTTTAATGTTTCCTGGAGTTGCTACAGACTACGGAGAGTTAGATTTTTATTGCTATTTGAAAAGAATCTTGGTTAGGCTGGGTTAGATTTGGCTTTGACCTTTCGAACATCTAAAAATTCGAATAGCTTCATGCTAAGTGCTGACCACTGTCGCCAGATCAAGACTTGTGTCCCCACTCTAACTTCCCCTTCTACGCGTGACGCGTGACGCGTTTCGTCTCTGTCATACATACTCCGGTACTGCCAGAAAGAGGGTAACTTTTTCCCCTCAATTCGTGCTCCCTCCCCAAATCTGGCGACACTGCTGCTGACTAGTGTAAATATGTGCTTATCATTTATATGCTACGGTCAATGTGTTTAACGTAGATATTATATGCATCGAATGCCGTGGACACTGTATACAATGCCCAATTTTTTGGGCAGTGTGTATAATGGGCATGCATTTCACAAATGGCCCGGACATTGTATATAATGTCCATGGTTCGTTGGGCAGTGTGTTGAATCCATAGTTGACATTCTTTTATGTTCATCCTTCATCGCTTGTACTCTGCCTACAACTGGCAATCTTCTATGCTTATCTTTCATCTCTTGTATTCTGCCCATAACTGACATTCTTTTATCATGATCTGTTATCGCTTGTACTCCTCGCCTATCGCTCCTACTCATACTTCTATTCTGATAGACGTCTCCATGGCTCAGTCCTCTCAGTCGTGTTTTATTTCACTTACAATAACGGTGAACTTGCCGATCAGGGTCCTCCTCTTAGACTTTAACAGGACTTTTTTTAATCCCTTCGTTTCAACCTACAAGTAACAGGAAAAATAAAAAAAAACTATCGGTCGGACGTCGATGAGTTTGAAAAAATATAAAATATTGCTGAAACGGGTGAAAACGCCATATCCTTATGGAATACAGCGACCGAATAACATGTACAAACGGGCAGAGGATGATTCTATATGTAAAAATAAATAAAAAAAAAAGGAAGAATATTTTTTCCTTTGACGCCTCGTTTTCAAGAAAATCGAGATCGAGATCTAAATCGAGATTCAAGATTCGTCGGGTTCGCGTGCTGTAGTATACGCAGGAAGTAAAATTGTTTGGTTATGGATTTAAACATGCTTGGTCGGGTCGGCCTAACAGCCGGCCCTTTCCACCCCCACCCATTCTTCTGACCTAATCCGAACTCACTCTCCACTTTTTTAAGCGACTTGGGATTAGGTTGTGAGGGGGGCGGAGAGGGCAGGCTCGACCATGCATACAAAAATCCACGTTTTCACCCGTTTCTGGAATATTTTTTATTTTTTTCTCACTCCAAAAAATTGAGAGTGAGTTGCGATTAGGTATTGGGGGATGGGCGGCGAAGAGGGCCTGACCACGCATGTGCAAATCCATGACCAAACAATTTTACTTCCTGCGTAAACTATAGCACGCGAACCCGACGAATATTTTTTTATCGTTATGATTTATGATTTTTTATCGTTATGGGCATTCTACATATGTACATATAACGTATACGAGAGGTATGTGTGTCGTATTGTACGTTAGAAAACCGATTCTGTGCAGTAGCAACGGTTTCTTGCAAATATTTCGGAAACGAAGCTCGTCCGGCGGTAACATATATAGGAAAAAGTTGTTCAGCATGATTACCTTAGTAACATATTTCAAGGACATTAAAATCGCTGGGTTAGGTCGTGTTGTAGATTAGAAAATGGACTTTGTGCAGTAGCAACAGTTGTTTGCAAATATCCTGGAAATGAAGGTCGTCGGGTGGTAACATGTATAGGAAAAAGTTGTTCAGAATTATGGACCCAACAAAATATTATAAGGTCATTGAAATTGGCGAGGAATCCCCCACGGTAAATAATTACCAAACTTATTCTCCGAAATCATGTTAATCTCTATCCGTCCTTTACAGTCGTGGTGATCCAAGTCTCGTATTTCGTGGATCGATACGAAACAATATGATTAATCAGAGTCATTAATTGTTTAATAGCGTTCTTTTTACTTTATATAATGACTTTCTTATTCGTGTTGTTTTCCATTCCGATGTATGCGCATCGCCACTGAAATTAAAAACTCGAAAACAAAAGTGAAACAGTACGTTTCTCTTGATTTCTGTCTGATACTGTCACAAAGTGAAATTGCTTTCGGCGAAAATAACTTCTAATTGAGACGTAGCCACATGTGTTACTCGTGCTGTATGAGCTGTACGTGAGTTCGGATATATTGTACCTATGTCCGAATAGTAGAAGTTTCTCTATTATTTGAAACGTAAATATTTGTCGAAACCTGGAGTCACGATATTATGTAGGATGGAAACACGTGGGCTGAAAATGTCAGTATACCTGATTTAAATTCTTCGGGACCTTCAATGGTAACTTTAGTTCGAAAACTTTGTGACTTATCAAGACATTATGCTAAACTACGTGTTTTAAAGTTAAAATACCAATACTTTACTAGAGGTGTCAAACATGTTCAGAAGTTTGGATGCAGGTATTACATGTATATTGATCGTTTAAAGTCTGAATCTGTTTAAAACTTTCGATAAAATAATCCGTACTGCTTCGTTATTGATTTATTTTTTTCTCATTACTAGCCCATTCTGTTTGGAATTGTACGAGAGTCACAAATTTATTATAAATCAACTTTTAAAAATTTGAAAATCCTTTTCCCAAGTTAATTT
Source organism: Halictus rubicundus (assembly GCF_050948215.1). Taxonomy (NCBI): domain Eukaryota; kingdom Metazoa; phylum Arthropoda; class Insecta; order Hymenoptera; family Halictidae; genus Halictus; species Halictus rubicundus. The sequence continues at coordinate 3,303,814 of NC_135161.1, read as the reverse complement.
GTTGTTACAAAATCTATAGAAAATTATAGAACAAAAACCAATCAACATTGCCATTTTATTAGTAGAATAATGAAGAAATTTCTATTCTTGTTACTACATAAACATTGAACATTATGGTGGAGAATTTTCGAAAACTTCCTCACGAATTTCTAGTAATAATACTTGTAATTTAACGTATTTTCAATGTTGAAATTCTATTGACGCTGAAGCACTAGTGTCCTCGATTATTGTGTTTTTTAGATCCCAGTTTTTTACTTGAACATTGTAAACTGGAATTCTCGGACAAGTGGTTGTGGTCAAAACATTTTGATTGTTGGAACAAATGAACTTCCTTGGAACGATACCATCAACATAGCATAACCGTTATAACCATATCTCGCGTGTTTAAATATATTTTTCATACTAGTAGTTTATTACTAGTAGTTTGTAATATTCGGCGACATACTGCCTGACTGCGACAGTGGCGCTAGTAGTGAAAAATGTTGGAACCGCGAGGTGCAGTTTCAGACGCGTCGTGACAGGCAGTATGCCGCCGAGTATTACAAATTACTCCACGATAACGTACAAATAGGCATTTTGGAGACCATACAGTCCTAGATTAGACTTTTAGGAAACCAAATTGACCATTTCTCAATTGCTCATTGCGATATGGAAGCGTCAGTTTGAGCCCCCTTGGACTCTTCAAGTTTGGAAGTCATCAAGGCGGCAAGGCGGGCCAAGGGTAGTCACGTGACTTTTGAAGAGTCAGCAGGTCGGTAACTGCTGTATAATTTCCGTTCACAGCCTTCAGACACTGACTTAAGATTCGTCTTGGTCTTGATCCCACAGGTCTTAAGTCTGTGACTAAACTTGTCACATTTTTTGCTCTGTATTATCGATATTATGAATTCTGACACCAGAAACGTGCTTCAAGTTTTTTACTTTATTTCGCAGAGAGTAAAGACAAAATATAGCTCAATTTGTAGCTGGAGATATTTTCCAGCGCGCGCTATTCTTGATTTCATCCAGAAAACCCATCCAATGGAATAAACATGCTTGCATTCCACAGCATGCACATCGTTAATTTTTCGCCTACTTCCGACGCTTATATTACCAAATATCTGCATAATCTCGTCAGCTGATGACCAGCGCGTGCTAGATTGAACCTAACTCTTTCGAATAAGCCCTTTTCCAGAGAAAAATATTCTCATATAAGGACGAAAAGTTGAGGCACGTAAAACCATCTTTCACCTATTTTTGTCGGTAATGTGGTCATTCTACCTTATCGTGAATTACGGAGTCTTGGCTCCGACCGATCTACAACAAGCTTCTGCGTCACATTCTCCCAACATATCGAACAGTCGCTGTCACGAACCGCCTTTCGGATGTCACCCTAAGCTCTTGTGTCTCGGAGACAGTTATTTCCGTTGTTGCCACGGAACGTGTATCTACATATTTGGCTAGGCTGTGTGCCAGTGCACAATAACAGAAAATTTGGTCACTGCATCGTGCACATAAGCAACATATTCTAGTCGGCTGAAATGTTAGCCATCGCTGTCCTGTTTCGTACACGCATTACGTACATACGTACAGAGTGTATACGCAAACTCGTTGCTGAGTCCATTCAGAAGTGACCCAGATAAACGTTATTGACACTCCGGGTATGAGAGTCCTAGATGTTAATATTCCGACCTTCGTTATTTGACTTCTCGCGAATCAAATCGTGGTCCCCTGGGTTTCAACTGGGTACTACATAAATATCATTTCAGTTTTTAAACTTTCGTTCACAGTTTGTTTGGAAACATATTGATGAAAATTCTTTTTTTTTGTGCTCAAAGACAAAAAGCAAAATACGTCCTAGCGACTACATCCTGCATTAAATTTGTTTGATTTACTTTTGACAATATCGAAACACCATCCATTTGCACGAAATTTAATATATATTTTTAACAAGACCATTATTTTGTTCAATGACGAACCTACTGACACAAACAGCATCCAAATTTACGATTGTTATTTCATACTGGTAAATACTATATATTAAGGATGTGTATCATATTTATGAATACAAATTCTCGGTAGAATTTCTTCAAAAGTAAACTGTCGGTTTAACCTGTGTAGCTTTAATAATCATTGAATCGTTTAATAAAATGTTTAGAGATTTAGCTAATAAATTTTACACGAATATACGAGCAAAGCAACTGTCTCGCAAGATGCTAGACGATTAAAATACGTTCGTTCTGAATGCAATTACAGTGATCTTCCCGATCGCGCCGCACCCGTTTAATATCCTGGGGCGAAAGCATTTTCGAGCAAGGAAACTCCTTCGAATCGTTGACAACAGTTTTCCAGATTTCCGTTCGTGTCAGCTTGTCGACGTTAGAGTAGATATACGAGCGGCTAAAAGGATGAAAAAATTTTGATGATAATTTCTCCTGTCTCGTCCCGTCACTGTGCATATGTATAACTAGATCGAATTGAAATGCCTCGTACCTAATTCCTATTGCGATTACGTACAAGACACGGCGAAAATCTATGCAAATCTAAGGGAATTCCGGGGGAACATAAGAAGGAATAAGCCCTGAAGGAACACCCTTGATAAAAGCTTTTAATTCCCGAGGAACGAAACTCGGGAACGATGCCACAGCGGAAAGGCGATCGAACAAGTTACTAGTTGCCAGCAAATTCAATTGCTAAAATTTCAAAGATATTCTATCGAGGAAAGTTATCGATAAACAGCTCAGAATTGAGAAACATTGACAATATTCTAAATGAAATTGCAAGTACAAGCGCAACTGCGAGCGCTTATCACGATAGCTTATTCACTTTCATTATAAAAATGTTTACTCTTTGGTATGTTATTTGTAGACTGCGGATTTTTATGCGAAATAAAAATTGTCTGCATCGATTACAAGAAATAGAAACCAAGCAGAATGTTATTTCTCCACTTGTTAATTTTAATAGATGAGAAATAGTATATTGATATTTGAAATTTTTTTTAATTTCCTACAATTTCAAATTTTATCTATTCAATTTTGTTATAAATGGATAAAGATCCGCAGTCTAATTATTAGGTAATTTGATATGAGAAAAGTCATTGGCAAATTTTTATAAACAGAAAGCAAAATGTGGTGCGTCTATCCCGAAATTACCCTACAAGAGGCTGTACGTGTACAGGGTGTTTGTAGTCAATTGGAGCAGCGTTTTTCTCATAAATAGTGAGTATTTAAAAAAAATGGAAGAGGAGGAAGTTATACTGTAAGTCTTACGGGCATATGGCAACCCGATAACCTATGTCAATTTTGTATATTCACTTTATATTTCGAGAAACGAAGGAGACCTTCAGTTTTCTATATGGAATGCTATATGTTTTTTAATGCCATAAGGCATTAAAAATATAAAGCGTGGGTCAAGACGAATTCATTCATATGTAACATGATGACTTCCAAGGTCATACAAGGTCAGGAATAAGAGAAAGACCGAACATTTTGTAACATTGTATAAAAATTCTATGTTCGTAACGATGAAGAAGCTGAATTTGTTTAAGAAATATTATATTTTCAAATATTCGAACACCATTTTAGAAAGTAATAAAATTCTTAGCTTGTAAAAACGGTATTACAAAATATGGAATAAAGGAATTACAATACATCTAAATACAATGTAAACTATTCGTAAAGTATTACACGCTTAAATATTACAAAACTTTTTTTAAAAAACAAATTTTTTTAGGAGAGATGAGTAAAGAAGAGTACAGGCTCGAGAAGCCCTCCCTTGGGACTCTGCGTGACGGCTCGAGGCTCGAGAGTGCTAGGGTTAATAGTATAAGCACCTCCAAGGCGGAATTTGTGCAAATTAATTACAGCAATGTCACGAGGGTTAAACACTAAAGTGACAAGTCCTTTGGTGGAAGGTTTTCAATGGGACAAAGTGTTGGCCATCCAGTATGAACGGGTGAATCAACTTAATTTAGTTTCTGTAATGAAAAGTGAGGAATATTGACGTTTGAGAGTCATCAATACCTAGAGGTTTGGGTAACTTAATACTGATAGTATCCCTACATCAAGGTCTCGTCGAGACAGTCTCGAGTTGGTCACTCAATGAGGAGGAGAGACCATTGGTGGCACATGACTGGACTAAACTTGGCGTATTCAAGCTTCTCCTAGCACGAGGCAATGTAGTTAAGCCAACCGTTAAAAGTCACACGCTAGCATAGCTACCCTTCATACAACGCGAGCCCCACGGTGTGGTAATCTGTGGCTGATGTGCTGGACAAGAATACTGTCCCTGCGTATGTACTTCTCGCTTACAATTAGATCTCTCTACGAGCCTTATTTACACAACATCACTCGTAAAGGTCTTATTGTTGCATCGAAAAATGACAAAAGGAGGAATTGTGGTTACACTACGTTGATGTTTACCGTTGAATTATTGCACAAGATGTTTTAAATGACATAATTCTGTCAGTAAAGTTAGTTTCTTATCGTAAAACTATGACAGATACAGACAGAGAAATAATACAGTAAAATACAGACAGAGAACAAGTATATACTGAATATAAGTATAAGTATATACTGAATTGTTTAAAGTGCCGGCATTTTTAAAAAATTGATTATTGCGATTGTTCACACCAGTTTAGGTTCATAATCTTACAATTTTGTCAAATAAGTTAAAAAATTTATATTGGTCCGTTCGAAATAACTACCAGAGACACTACACAATCGGCGCCGTTCTGCACATCGAAAAAAACCTATTTGTGATACTGCTCTATTTCTTTTATATTTATCATAATTTCATTGTCATAATAATTTTTATTACTTGTTAGAACGTTAAGATAATTAAAACTGATGTGTATGTTAGAACGTCAATTAAACGCACTCTGCTCATAGTAACTATACAATTTAATCTACATTATATTGCTTTCTGCAGATATGGTAGAATTAGAAGATATGGTACTATTCAACTGTCTCCCGACATCTGAAGGCTTTGGGAAAAGTAAAAAAGTTAGATAAATGGGACCCACATGAACTCACTGAAAGAAACAAGATGTGCCGACTGGAGATCAGTTCTTCATTACTGTTTCGACAGAATAATGAAGGCATATTAAACAGGATAATTACCTGTGATGAAAAATGGATTCTCTACGACAATCGACGACGTTCTGCACAGTGGCTGGACGCAGATGAAACTCTAAAACATATGTCGAAATCGAACCTTCCATCGCGTAAGACATTGATGTCTGTATGGTGGTCAGCAAAAGGGTGTTGTACATTACTCATTTTTAAAAAAGGGTGAAACCATAAATGCTGATAAATACTGTCAGGAAATTGATACAATGTACGAAAAACTGCGTTTTCAACAGCCGGCATTTGTCAATAGACGTGGTGTATTATTGCTTCACGATAATGCTCGGCCACTTATTGCGAAACAAACTGTAAAACAATTAGCAAAGTTGAAGTGTGAAGTTCTCCCACGCCTTCCTTATTCGCCTGATCTGTCACCTACAGATTACCATTTTTTCAAGCACCTAGGGGCTTTTTGAATGGAAAAATATTCAAAGGAGACTGTGCTGTAAAAACTGCGTTTGATGAATTTATTGCCTCACGTTTATTAGATTTTTACCAGAAAGGAATTGGGGCACTTGTATCACGATGGAAGAAGTGCACTGATGTCGATGGACATTATTTCGATTAATGGAATATGAATACAGTTTGTCAAATGAAACTTTATGTTAAAGATACAACAACCTAATACTTATAGGTATATGTCAAAATCACAAACGGGAACGTAAATTTTAGAAACTGATAAGACGAGAAAGATAAGGAAATAATTTAAAATAGAACAAAACAAAAATCAAACTCTACAAAAGCGAGATTGATCAAACAAAGTTATTATACAGTGTGTCCCAAGAGGTCTGTCCACTTGAATAACTTGGTTATTTCAAATAATACGAGAAAATGTTACTTATAAGAAGTTGTAGGGTTTATGAAACCACATAATATGGAATAAGTGATATTTTTTGCACGTGAAGGCGTAGCACCTTTGTTTTTTTAAATGGAATGTATTCTGAGTATACGCCTCCATTTGCAAGAATATCATTTATACCATATTATGTAATTTCTTAAACCCTACAACTTCTCAACATTTTCTCGTATTGTTTGAAGTAACCAAGATATTCAAGTGGGCAGAGCTCGTGTGACACACACTGTATATGTATAAGCCTCGTTTGAATTATGATAAAAAAAATCTAAATGACAGTATAGCCTGCTGACCATTAGGTGTGTTCGCGCGAATATACGATAGTTCGATTGTTAGGACTGGTCTACTAGCAGAAAGGTGGACCGACGCGTATGAAACGGTGAATTGTAACCGTTTGAGCGGATATTCGAGACAGAAGATACGAAGACGCGACGCAAATACGCGAGAAAGGTTGTGTCTCCGAGCAAGAGAACGTAAGAAGTAGGGGAAACGTTCTCGTCGGTTGTAGCTGGATCGATCGTTCGGCCTCGTAGAAATAGCGAATTCCTCTCGACTTATATTAGATATAAAAATTTCACTTGAAGGCAGTCTACAACCCTTGTGGTCCATCGTGTGCACGATCGCTATTCTGCAGAGACTGGACGGTGTGGTGGAACGACGAGGAACTGGACATTCATGGGCGGAATCGCTCAGTGTTTACTGCAAACGTTGACTGCAGGCATCGAGATCAAAGTAGCTGGATTATTGGCTGGGGTGTCATAGTCAAAACGTTTGCCTCTCTGATATCGCTACTGAAACGCGTCAGACGAACGTAGAGATATTAAATTTCTGAAACCAATGGACAGCCCGTGGGTGTTTTCTAATCCAGAATACGCCGTCAAATGAAAATTTTCAGAAAATCTAACTCGATATACGTTCTACCACCGGCACCATCCATGATGCAGGAAATAAAACCATTCAAACTTTCGCATTTATAAATTACTATTTTTTATTTCTTAAAAACTTCATCTTGGACCATCCATAGAAATTACAAGAGTTCTTGCTATACTATGTGCTCTGATAATCGAAAAATAAACACAGTGCTTTATCAAAAAATCGTCTGGGCCAACATTTTTAGTCCAAGGAGTTGTTGAATAAAAGGAGAAAAATAGGAGAATAAACATATGAATATATGAAATGAGAATAGGAGAAGATTTTTCATGCGATCTACAGCACGAAAGACGCAGTAGTAGTGTTATAGATATAATATTTACATATAGGGACGCAAACTCGGGATGGTAGCCATCGCGAGGAGTGCCGGAAAGGAAAAATGGATCGACCGACCAACAAACTGATCCCTCCTTGAGATCGTTGTCCCACTCGTATCCGGACAAACGTGAACATATGAATGATTTATCTCGCCGTTTGAAAGTCGTCCAACGGATCTTCAGAGGGCATTTTACGTCGATTTATCGCCGCGTTGCGCTGGGAGCATTACTGCACATTTTTTTTCAAACTGGTTCGCACATAACCATGGCAACCATGAAACTCGAGCAACTCAATCGATTCGACTCATCGGTAGCGAATGTTATGTACATCCACGAGCGTTAACGTATTCAATTTATTTACTTACCAATTACAAAGCTTTAACAATAAATTTAGTCACGACCACATAATAAAACTTAACAATTTATAAAAGTTATTGTCTAATTGCATTGTCTTAATTTTAAAGAAATTAACTTTTCAATGTTAAGAATTTTTTGTGCTTTAACTGTAAAGCTATATTTATACAAATTTTTCTTGTTTCGCATTAATTATATTCGTATTTTAGTATACGTCCGTTAAAAATGTTTCCAGAAACATAGAAAGTCTTCTTATATGTATTCTTATACACAAAATATTCCTTTAAAATCTTTTTTTCATTTCCTCTGTGACCTTGAACGACCTTGAGCATTTATAGTCACTGAATTCTTAATGGAAAGGACTATCATTGTAAGTGTTTAAAAGGGGTGGTCCTGTTTTAGAAAATAAAGATGACCCTGAGATCTCTAAAACAAAAATACCATAACAACAAATATTTTTATGGCATCGGGTGAGCCCCATTGAACAATTCAACTTTGTCCTTCAGACATTTTACGTATCATTGAAAACAACAAAGATATTTGAGGTGTAAACGTTAAGTGACTCACACTGTATACATAAACATACAGGATGTCCCATTTAAATCGATACCCTCGAATATCTCTGAAATTATTTATAATATTGGAAAATGTTTGAAGCAAAAGCTGAATAGTATCGAGGGGGACATAACTTGAATTGTAAAAAACATGTTTATATTTTACGTTCTCTATTTTCACAAAATTAAGAATAAGCTACATTCTTATTGAAAAAATACACAAAATTATGATTTGAATAAAAAAAGCAATACTGGCAATTGTTTTGAATAACTTGACAAATTCTAGTTGTTGCCAAAAGTAAACGCATACAGAAACAATCACTTAATTCGCATAAGTGTGGAGACACGCGGATATCGGTTCTATTCGCTATGTATTATACACATGAATTATGTTCAGTCCTTGTGTGTTTTATACGAATGATGTTGCAAACAGGAATGATTGAGGAAGTCTATATCTTGAACGAAATTGCGCTCAACTAATAGCTGACCTTTTTTATATAAAAATGAAAGTAAACTCATTTTAAGAGGGGAGAACAGAATTTAATATCTTACAACGTCATGATCGTTATGAATTTCATTCTGAGAACGTCGCCGAACACAATGCATTGAATTGGGACACGGCTCCCTCTTTTTAATGAATTCACTGCTAACATCGAGCTAATATGTGACTTTGACAAAGACAGATTTTTAATGAAGTATGAAGTTCCCTCAGTTGCCTAACGCAAACAAATATCCTGTTAAGAATTACTCTGTGCTGATTATCAAACGTAAATTGTCATCGTCATGGAATTGATTTACCTAGAAAACAACCGAAACGTAACTATCTTCATCGCTGCTAAGCACCATTAAGCAGAACCATTTTCATTGTTGTAAAACATCTATCTTGATTTTCTTGCTGCAGCATAATTTTTCGATACTCAACGTTGCTCAAAAAGTTCGTTATTCTTTTCTGTTTAGTGTCCCTTGGTAGATCTTTATAAATTTCTGTGTAAATTGCATGTTATACCGAGATCATGTTAGTACCAAACTACAGTGAATTCTCGATATATGTCAACAACACAGGTCTTGTCAGCGTCATGTATCATCCAGGAGACATATCCGAGCCATGTTGTGTTTACACTCCTCGGCGTCTGAGGCCTCTCGAGATATACCCCGCGGTACTGGGGATAATTCCGCGACGTTTATCATCCAAGCCTTGGCGACATATATAGAGAAATCACTGTGTAGTGTAAATGTGCTTTGTCATTATGCGAGGTTTGTACGCACATGCGTAATCTAATTACCTGTTTCGGTTATGTTCGTAAAGAACATTATATTCTAAACTTTTTATTTTTACGCGTATCAGTGCCACAGCCATAGGAACTAAACATCGCCACACAGGAAATTGAATACGGTACCTAAGTATGAAATGAGTATAAAAAGAGTGTCCTTAAATTTCTTAAGGCAATTCTATATAGATTTATTAACAGAGTGCGTTTTTTGGCAGTGTTTTAACTATAGCGAAACTTCAAGAATCACACTGTAGGCCAATTCAAAATATACTCTGAATTACTTCAACAGTACTTTCTTCATAAAATCTTCGTAGTGTGTATTTTTTCATAATAAGCCGGCATTTAATATTGGACGCTATCAAATAAGTTCTTAATGAGCTACTTTAAATGCGCAAGATACCACGGAGATTCCTTTGTAATAGTTAGTCTGTGAATCTTTATTTAAATATACATTTCCCGTCATTATTTTATGAAAACGAAAATTACCGAGTTCCATTCGTGTGCTTAACGATTCGGGAAATGATGATTCAAATGCATTAAACCAACAATTAATCATTTATTTTGTATATATTTTGCTTACTTGTAAATATTATAAATGCATAAAGTCCACAGTCCAGTAATATAATAATCCTAACCCTTTAAATTATGGATCAGCGCAAACATGTTCGTGGAAAAACAAATTTACATACATAAACATTATGAAACAACAGCTCTGTATTTGTGTTTACTGTATTTTATTATAATAACATTCCATTGAACCTTCCACTATTTATATATATTATTTGGGAGCAAGCAGGTTTTTTAGCGACCATCGTGTATATTGAAAAAGGTATTGAAAATTATTAGAGCGAAAGAAATAGGTTAAATGTCGGAAGTCTGCATAATTTTATAGGAAAATCAGTTAGGCACACAGATTCCAAAAAACTTTGTTATTCAAGCACACTGTTATTTCTTTTTGAAATTTTAATTTCTTTGCCTTCAAGGTCATCCGAAGGTCATGGTACATTAGGTCGTTGAATTTGTCTTGATACGGGCTATAATACTGTTAAGTCAAAAATACAAAGTGCCATTTAAAAAAAATGAAGGTGACCTTGACAATACTAAAAAAAGTTTGTCTGGAACTTTTTTTATTACAATGTATAGCCAATCGAAAACTGATCAACTTTTGTTTAAAATATTTGTTTGTCAGATTATCACAAGTACTTGAAAAATCGTGGAAAGTGTTACGTGGGACACCCTGTATATTTATCGTAACATTAACAAATATAGTTAGTGTCTATTACGTATCCTCTATTTCTTTTTAGTACGTCCTCATTTACATTCATTAAAAAATGGCCCGCCGAAGGGCTAACATATTAATTAATGATTTACAAGTCCGCTAATGTATCACGTGTGTTGTTCTCACAGTTTATAATTATGTCATGACTATGAATTATTTCTCTAAAATGTAATGTTCGATTTAAAAATTTCGTTTTCTAAATTTATTGACGTTTTACCAGTATATGCACATTTTCAAAAGATCCGTCATTCACGTTAAAAGTCAATAATATTTTCCACTTTTCATTTTTGTTTTCGTTCCTTGGCTTTTTTCATGTTTTGCAAGGAATTTCTTATTGCTTCGAAAATGCTTGAAACGAATGCAACATGCTAACGAATTCTCGGCCACAGACGTTTGACAAATGTAGTACATGCACATAAAAACGTATGCTTGGTATCTCTGCAAGTCACCGTGTATTTTATATTCCAATATGATTGCTTAAATTTGATTGCACTCTTTGAATAAAGTCAAGTGATATAGGTACTCGTTACAAATTTATTTAACGTCCACTACCAGCGTTAACCTAGTTGCGACGATTACCGTTTCACATTTTCCGTAAAAGAGACAGAATTAATTTAAAATGTATTATTATTTGAAACAATAACACATAGAATAATATTGGGGAAATTAATGAATGATTTAATTTTTCTATTTCGTAATATTTGACATAAATTATATGTAGCATTTCATGCAATAATGATCACAATATTTATTTAATGAATATCAATTCATTAAAAAATTGAAGGAGCGTACTACTCTTGGTGAATTAATACAACAAGAAATTAATTCCTTCAACATAGACGAATAAAGTTTATAAATTCGTAAATAGCATTAAAGATTCAGTTTTTCGATAAATGACAATCGTTTCAGCTGGAAAGATCGAAAATAATTATACGATATTATAGTATTAAAATTATAGTTATAAAATTAAACATATCTTTCGTGTCGCTTTTGAAAACACTGTTTCGGAATACAATCACTTGTTAGATGCACAGAATGCATAATACAATGTTCATTTCAACAATGTAAAATCGAGCATCCATTTTAATGATCAAAGTAGTCGACATTGATATAGTTCGGCCAAACATTTTAGTGACGCTCTCTTTATAAAATATGGCGTGTTTGTTTAGCTCTCGGTAGATTTAAAGCATAGTTCACGTGCTGTCAAATCGCTAAAGTTGGCGCTCCATTGTAAGCGCTAATCGATTTTTTCGCGAGACTCGTAATTTCGAATTAAAACGTCTGTTTTCTCGAAAATTCTTTCGTGTTTTGTTACCGAATTCGCCTGTGTATTAGATATTTTCTTCGCAAACTTAACCGTTTTAACCATTGCACAGCGTTGTTAGATAAAATTACTTCGGAAATAAAATAACAAAGAAAATACATGTAATACAATTGAGTATTCGCTGAATACGATTCCAATTTCCGATATTCGAAAAGTTCCGATCAGCTTTCAATTGCGTTGACCTTTAGCATCTTCAATCTAGTAGTTCTGAAATTACAAAGAGGTGTGGTGATATTCAGAAGTTCTATTGGTAATTATATGCAATAGGGAATTCCTCACCGATTCCAATAACCTTGAAATATGTTATTAAGGTCATCATTCGGAACAACTTTTTCGTATACATGTTACCGACGGACAGCCTTGGTTTGCGAGATATCTGCGAAAAACTGTTGGGAGGACTACAATGACTAAATTTCCACTTTAGCCCCCCCCCCCCCCCCCAACCTAACCCAGCCCTAACCAAAATTCGTTCAAAATTGTACCTATACAAACTTTAGTGAGGTTAAGTATTTTAATTTTTCTTGGAATTGCCAAAGACCACGAGGAGATAGATCTCTGTAGCTATTTGAAAAGAATCTTAGTTAGGTCTGGGTTAGGTTTGGCTTTGATCTTTCAGATAACTAAAACTTCGAATCATTCACCTTAAATAGTTGAAAGAGACAAAGTAACTGCTGCCTAGTGTAAATATGTGTTCATCAATTATATACTCCTGTACGTATGTCTGCGACGATAGCGCCTTCCCACAGCAATATTGAGCAACTATTTTGGATTCGTGTAGTATCATGTAGTATGAACCATATGAACTATGGTGTGCGAGGTATTGGATCATTCTGGTTAAATGTAGGTAACTATTTGAACCAATATATTGTATTTCTTATCTTTCCATCCCAATCCAGCCACGTCATCGGGTAGAAACTACAATTGGTACAGGACCGCGACTCGTGATGACAGGTAAGAGAATTATATACAGTATACGAGAGGTATGTGTGTCCTGTTGCAGGTTAGAAAACGGGCTCTGTGCAGTAGCAACAATTTTTGCAAGTATCTCGGAATCGAAACTCGTCCGGCGATAACATGTATAGCAAAAAGTTGTTCAGAACTATGTATATGCCTCCAATAACATCCCCTATGATAAATAATTACCATTATATTCTATTCAATGACACTTCTCGGCATTCGGGAGCAAGATTTCTATCATCTCGGTAAAATGGTGTTTGTCTGTTCATAGGATCTTGTTAGCGTAGAATCGATATTAGAAAATAGTAGGAAATAGTAGCTACATAACAATACATCCATCATATTGTCTAAACGAGCCTACTAGATATGCATATACATATGTATAGTATTAATTAGAAGTAAATCGAAAAGTTGATACGATAGGCTACTCTTTCTTCTTGTACTTTTGTGTACATGTTTTAGTAACTTCGAAATAGAAAACAAAATTGATATCACTGCTATTTTCATTTCCAATGAAGTATAGTTATGTAACTGTAGATTTTACGCTATGAAAACTAAAAACACCAAAAACTGAGCGAGAAGAATGACTTTAACAATACAGCGTCGGTTTTCGCTTAATTTTGATGAATCCCTTAACAAAGCTAATGTCCTCAAATCGATTCGAGTTTCTGTTATGTACTGATATCTCCCTACTAAAGGTATTATATAGATTCGAACAAGTATTATGGAAAACATTTACTGTATTAACCAAATATTAATTAAATTATCCAGTATAGTTGCAGTACCACAAGAAAAATAAATTATAATACTTTGTGATTTTCTATTTTATCTCCTGTCGATGATCCGTAAATCTGAGAGAGATGCGCTAAATATTTCCAGTGTAGTTGGGAAAATGAATATCTCAGACTTAAAATCTTCTTCAATAAAGACGCTGCTTAGGCAACGACTCGATACACAACAGCCCACTTCGTTGCTTAAGTATGCTATATATCTTTCAGCTACTTGAAAGACACCGCGATAAACTGAGTATCTAGCCCATTCTGTTTACGAGAAGTGCACTTTTATTGCCGCATCGTCAAATTAAATCTCGAAATTCTCGTTTACCCTGGTGCTCGAGCAAATCCTCGCCGAATATCGTTAAACAGGGTGAAGCGTTTCGTCAGGATGTCACCGAGGATTCCCAAGCGTATCGTCTCAGAATATCGATGTTCCACTGTTTTTTTAAAGTAATACCACTCATTCGGTTACTTCCCCACCCCCTCTCTCTTTTCTCTCTCTCCACCAACCACAAAATATACAAAGGCCTGCGTCTGCGACGTACACACAAAATGCTGCCACTGCCTTCGCCGGCGGCGCGCATCGTAATTACCAAGCAGAATTGATTTTCCGTCGCTTGAATGGAACGATATCCCAATTGTGCGCGTACACCGGAGTGGGTTGGCCGAGGTGTCGTTGTACACGTACAATGTATACATCCAGCGCCTTTTCAAAATAACGTGGGCCGTCGCGTCGATCGATGCCACACGCGGGAACTACGGATTCCACTTGCACCGGTTGACGTTCACCAAGTGTCCTGTTTTCGGCGTATAAACAACCTAACGAGAATTTCATCGTTTACGCCAACACTTCACCAGCATTCCACACGTTTTCCGACGCGTCCGTTTTGCCACTCCTTTACCGCGTGCTTTAGCCTCAACGAGTCGTCGAAAGTCGAACCACGAACGCAACATTGTTACTCGCACAAATCGTTTTGGTATCTGCCGCCAGTGGCTGCTCACCCGTCACGAGTATCGTTATTTTAAAGTCGTTCGAAGATTACACAATTCCTAAGTTATATTGTCGGGCCAGACTCGCTGGTCACATTTCGACCAGAATTTAATAAATGAGCCGTTTATTTTGAAAGTGGCCTAAGTCCACTTAAATATCTCAATTTAAATATAAGGGTTTGCGTTTCCATAGAATTAAAAATATACGTATAGGATACCAATGTCTCATACTGCTTAAGTGTATCTAAAAGAGTTAAATTTACAGTTCCTATTAAAATAATAGCAGTTATTAAGTGAATAATATGTGTTTTCTTACAAAAAATGGAGTTAAGCCACTTTCAAAGTCAACAACCAGATTCGTTATAAAAGTTGAAAGAGTCCAAGTCCATTCGACATAATTTAAAATGCTTCAAATTGAAAAATCAATACTCAATTTACTTTATATATCTTTACAACACTTCAAAAACACAATTTATGCAATTCTGGACATTTTCTAACTACATAAATTACATAACTGTTTACTGCTCATCTACGTTTTGTGTATGCGGAAGGGATTTGAAGAAATCATGGTGCTCCGGTGGTATGTATCGTAGTAAGTCCATCATGTCCTTGTATTTCGCTGTTGTAATTCGTATTATATTTTTATAACGAGGTGGCACTACAATATTTTCGACGTTCTTGGTCTATCCCGATGCGATAATAAATCCAGGATTTGAAACTTCGCATTCTCATCCATTGATATCTTATACAAAAATTTATATGGTTCATCTCTCAAAAAACGCATCCAGCATATTTTTAACTAATTTATTGTTTCTCCGTTAGAATTCTTAACCTGTTTAAAAATTGCGTCCTCCAAAAATTTTGTTGATATGAAATCCTCTTGTTTCATTTCTTTTAGAATAAAGTTATTACCTTTCCGGCACTTTTTGATAATATTCTTCAGACATTAGCGATAATGGGTTGGACAATTACGGGCAACATAAAATAATTGACAAATGGACTTAGGCCACTTTCAAAATAAACAGCTCAAATATCCATGTTATTCGTTTAACTTCGACGAGATGAAGTATTAGTTTTGACACTAACATTTAATTTTGGCCATTATAACGATGTTCATAGCTTCTTCTTAGTTAGCGTAGCATCACGTTGCGTTGATTGTGAATTAAGAACTTGTGTCAAAAAGTGTTATTGTCGCATCACAGGTGCATCCAACCTTTGGAGAAAACGTAAACTTGCAGTGAACAAAACCTTCCTCTTGCCTGTACACCTTCTCCTCGAGCTCTCAAGAAAATTGCAGTATTCGTCGTTCTTATTTATGCGTATAGATCGCATAGAATCTTTGAAAGTAGTTTATTATATATCATGTATATCACATTCCTTCAATCTTCCCTCTCTCCATGTCAATTAATTACAGATAGTTTACGTAAACAAAGCGCACTAAGGACACGGGAGCGCGTATAAAGCTCAGCTTTAGTAAGCAACATAGCTCAATGAAATTTTCGTTTATGTGGAACAACTTTGAGAAAAATTGATATTATCGCTAAATACGTATAATTTAGGGGAAACTGTGCCACTATACACGCTGACACTGCAGGAAAACGTTGACGATAAACCGTAAAACGATGAACAAACAAATGAACACTGCTTTGCAGATATGGACACATCTCTATTTCTGCCTCGGCATATTTTCGAAATCATCATATTACCAATTAATACTATCAAAACAACCAAACGTTGACCGTTATATCCTGGTCTGGCATGTTTATTAGACTTGAACCCCTCGAGTAGGGTACCCTTGAAAACTTGGTACCATTCACTTGAACGACGTGTTTGTGCAAAAATTTACAGAAATCTGCAAGAAATTTGAAACGTACAGAGATCTATCGGACTGTCATAGCAAACTGTGAGCCAGTTCACGGCCTAACTTCGGAGAACGACTACTCAAGCGTCTATCGCTTTCTTTTGCTGTGTGTACACTGCGAGAAATGCTGAGCGGTCGCTGAGAAAACAATTTGAGAAATGCTCAGTGTATAAATACTAAGTGTATATTACGATTTCTTTGCAAAGATGTTAGAATCTTGTCGTCGAGAACGCTGATTCATTTCCCCTCAAGTTGCACAGATTGCAATGGCTTGATTCGCTTTTTATTAAAAGCGCACGAAATCAGGGAAGAACAGGCTCGTTAATTACGACACGATCTACCCAACGATTCAAAAAGCTCCGAAGTAGCTCGTATATCGTCAAATTTTCCGGAGACCGAACCCGTACCGAGATCGTGACACGAAAACTCAACAACTCCGACCCGACGCGACGCGACGCGACGGGTAGTTGTTTTTCGTGCTGAGACTCAAAGGCGCCGTGTTTCCGTCTAATCCTCCAACCTAAAACCGTGACACGTGACCGCGCAACAGAGAAGAGTAACAACGATATTGATACATCGCGCTGGTTCCACCTACCTAGGTAAGTGCTGTTGGTAATAACCCAGAAGAGTTTTAGCGGATCAACCATTAAACCACTTTGATCACATAAACAACTCACTGCAATGAGGAACGGTAGCTGTACGGTAACAGAATGACGCGCGGACTCGACCACAAAAGACCGTAAATCGTAAACGGTGAACCGTGAACCGCAAACCGTCAAGCGCGCCAAAGATCACTGGACTGCTGACGCGACACTGTAACGATTCTTCCACTGACAAGTGTCAAAATTTTCCAACGAAATCACTGGCACGTTCATCACCCACGATCACCGGTGCGAAATCAAAAGAACCATCCAGTACACTGCAACTATTCGCCGGAGAGAGACAGAAACGGAGAAAATAAAAAAAGGCGACAGACAGAAGGTCAGAGAAACAATAGAATCGCACGTGTGAATGGTTCCGACACTCTGCAGGGTCCCTCGAAGAAAGTTCG
This sequence comes from Halictus rubicundus, assembly GCF_050948215.1. Lineage (NCBI taxonomy): Eukaryota > Metazoa > Arthropoda > Insecta > Hymenoptera > Halictidae > Halictus > Halictus rubicundus. The sequence goes on along the minus strand of NC_135161.1, from coordinate 3,286,192 downwards.
CGTAGTCTTTGTTACATCGTTCACTGTACGGCAGTGTGTCACCGGGCCGCGGTAACCGAGCGTGTATTTCGCCGCTTATTCCGCGGTCGGTTCCTATATCGCACGATGTTGTCTCGCCGCGGGCCGGTACTGACGAATCCGTGCGTCCTGCACGGCGCCTGTCATCGACATGTTTTTATCGCGGTATATTTTGTGCGGCGAACGAACGAACGAACGAGCAAGTCAGTGTGCGCGCCAGTGAATGTCCAAACCGAGAGAAAGTGGAAAGAGCAAGGCAAGGGATGAAGGGGGATGAGGGTGGGGGTGGACGCGGCGGCGGCGGCGGCAGAGTCGTTGAGCGTCGGCGTCGACGGCGGCGTCGGCGTCGGAGCCGACGGCAGTAGGATCGTCGGCGCGAGGTAAGCCCGATGTGTGGACCGCTGGCACTAGCACTAGCACTGACACAGGCTCTGGGCACGGGTACGGGCACGGGTACGAGTACGGGTGCGGGTACGGGTACGGAACGAGTCACGAGGGTACAGTATGTACGCGGCACGACCAGGCCAACGGGTATACTGAAGTCGTAGCTCGAGCCCAGATTTGCGCAGCCGCGGCAAATCAGTCGGGGGCGCACAATCCACCCTCTAAGTCAATATACTGTGTCGTCCCGTACATCCGAATTCGTTGGAATACGCCGTCTACGGAGCCTGTGCCACGGTTATGCCTACTAACACGACACCCAGTAGTACAGCATCGTGTCGATGAACGTTGTCCGACCGCACGCTTTTCATCCGCCTGTCACCCTATTGAAAGTCGGTGTTCGACTCGCAACATTGAAATTCTCGGATTTTTCAACTCGTGGCCACGCGGATTTGTTTGTCTTCCGGCGACATTCCGATTCAGTCGGCCGATTCGCGATTGTTAACAGGGTTCGGTTTCGTGCGGATCTTCAAATGTACAAGCTTCCACTTGCATGGTCTGTGGAGCGCTTGCGGTAACTTATTAAGTATGTCAAAATTGGTTTCAGAATGTGTGCGAATGTATCGATAATTATGTTATTCACACTAGTACGCGCGCAACGAGTGTGACTGGTGCAAAAAGTATCCAATTTTGGATGATTAATTGATAACGCGGGAGATTTTTCCGTAGAATTTTGGCAATTTTTTATTACAAATTTTTTATTATAAATTGAAAGTGTTTGTCAAAACTCTCGTTTCTGTTGACAGTTTCCGTCGTTATATACCAGGTATCCCCATTTTAGTGATTTGTTATAATATATTGGAAACAACAGAAATATTTTACTGGTTTTTGCTAGAAGTGCATAGAATAAATAAGTGATTTAGTGCATAGAATAAATAGTGTAATTGCAAAGGTATAAATGGGATAATAAAATGACCAAAATAGATAATTGTGCTTTGTCAATCATGATTGACGGGAATCTATTATCGTACATATGTATGTGCATATATTACCTGGAGATTAACGATTGTGTATTGATACGCGGGTAAATCATATAAATAGTGAATTAATATATTCTATAGGTATACACATACTGTATTTTATACATATAGGTATCGTATAATTCTCATATGATATTACAACTTTCAAAGAAGTGAGAATATCGAGAATTGTCAAGGAAAAGTTAAAAGTGAATTGTTGAACATTTCCAATGAAAGGATATAGCCAGATAAGATGTCAAAAGTGCCCTTAAATCAAATTGATTTTTGGTCACACAATTCGATAGGGCTCCCAAAGAAAACCCTGTGTGACAAGTTTTAAGTCGGTACCCTTACCACCCTTACAGGGTGTGCAAGGTTTAATGAATTATGCTCTATTTCTTCTGTTCTGCTCAACAAAAAATTACGAAAAAATTTATGAACATTCTACCGAATAGCACACGTGACAGAGAATTATTTCCGAATTTTTGGTTGCAAAATCGATTTTTAAAAAAGTCCGGAAGCATAAAATTAACGATTTTATATTGAAGTTTTTAGGGTACCACGTTCATATTATTTTGATAGTTGTGTCTCTTCATGATTATTAATGTAGTTTTCCAGATTTTAAAAATGATGCGAACATGTTTCAAAAAATTGAAAATCTCAAAAAATTCGAAAAAATGCATATTTCGTATTGAAGTTTTGGAGATACCAGTTAGATATCATTGAAAAAATTGTTCTCAATTTTGTCAGAATTTTTTACAAATTGCATTGTCGTTAAAACGAATCAAATATTCCGATGTAAATCGGCCTAAATCCTTCGAGAAGATGGCCAGCACAATGTCGAAAAATTAACATGCTCCTAACGTTCCAAGTCTCAAGGACATCTTATTCTCGTTGGTGGATCGTTCCAGTTTCCGAACGGTAGAAAATTGTCGAACGGTATTATGGTCAGCATTGTTACCCGGCAGTACGTCGTATCGCTCCCCGATACGATTGAAAATCGATCGCAGGTCGTTGAGTAAACGTTGCGAAAAAAAGCCCCAAGAGTCTATCCATCCATCTTAAGCCATCGCGAAAGTCAACCATGCTTTACTCGATACTCCCATAGTGTTTATCTTCAATTCAATTTTAGTTAAAAACTGTAAAACCGACCGGTCTTTTCTCGACTGACGACCCACTTTTGTGCTAGAGAGTACCCTGGTGTGTACGTAAACAACGCTATATTGTCGGGCCATGGCGTGGAAGCTGACAACAGGGACAGAGACAACGCTGACAGGCAAGACGTCCCTATAGTCGGATGTCCCGTTACGTGGTCCGAGAACAATTTCATACACGACCACGACCACGATCTACCGGAGCCGAGACACAGGGAATGGTTCTAGACAGTGCCCGGTGATTATCACATAAATCGCAGTGAAATGGATTGACTGGCGTATTTCCTGCGCTCAGATTATGTCGAGTGTTGTTTCGCATTCTACGCCGTGTCGCGTCGTCGCACCGGTCCAACAGGAGATTGACCGGTCTCGATATGTGTATGCACATAGAATATTCTTCGCCGACAAAATTTCAACGCTAGAATAGAGCAGAATTAATTGCGTTCAAACAGAGTTAAATGATTTTCAGGTTAAACGTAAATAATTACGTTTCGTCTTAGTTCTGCTTATTATAACACTACAAGGACTGACATAAGTTTCCAAGTGAATTAAGGGCCCGGGATAGTCACGTGACTTTTTCAGAGTCAGCAGGTCGGTAACTTGTATAATTACCGATTACAGCCTTCAGCTACTGGTTTAAGATCCGTCTTGGTCTTGATCCGACGGGTCTTAAGTTTGTGACTAAACTTGCGAAGAAATAAGTAAATAGCGACAGTGGCGCTAATAGTGAAAAATGTCGGAACCGCGAGGTGCAAGTCAGACGCCTCGTGACAGACAGTATGCCGCCGAATATTACAAATTACTCCACGATAACGTACAAATAAACTTTTAGGAAGCCAAATTGACCAATTCTGAATTGCTCATTGCGATATTGAAGTGTCAGTTTGAGCCCTCGTGAAATCTTCAATTTTCGTATACGTATATGGGTTTCTTCTATGGGTGTGTGATAGCACAGAGTCATCAAGGCGGCAAGGCGGGCTAAGGGTAGTCACGTGACTTTTTCAGAGTCAGCAGGTCGGTAACTGATGTATAATTTTCATTCACAGCCTTCAGACACATACTTGTCACATTTTTTGCTCTGTATTATCGATATTATGAATTCTGACGCCAAAAACGTGCTTCAAGTTTTTGGCTTTATTTCGCAGAGAATCAAGACAAAATATAGCTCAATTTGTAGCTGGAGATATTTTCTAACGCGCGCTACTCTCGATTTTATCCAGAAAACTCATCCAATGGCATAAAAATGCTTGGATTCAACGGCATGCACATCGTTAATTTTTGGCCTACGCTTATATTACCAAATATCTGCGTAATCTCGTCAGCTCACGACCAGCGCGCGCTAGATTGAACCTTCCTCTTTCGAATGAGCCCTTTCCCAGCAAAAAATATTCTCATATAAGGATGGAAACTTGAGGCACGTAAAACCATTTTTCGCTTATTTTTGTCGGTAACCTGGTCACTCTACCTTATCGTGAATCTACGGAAGCAATATACTCTTGCCTCTTAAAGTAGTAAAACTTCGTATAAGTACTAAGAACACGCATGCGCGTTACAGTTAAGTTGTACAATTAAATACAACACAGCAGTGCTTAAATAACAAACTATTCGAAATTTTTAATTCTCAACTATTGTAGATATATTTCAAAGACGAACCATTGGAAACTCAATCTTTGTATGTGGCACTTGTACGCACGGTTGCAAAGAAGCGTAATCCGTTCAGGATTAAAGAATTTAGTAACATTTTATTAAAAATGTTAACTTTCTCCTATCGATATTTATTGTACGTGTATATCGACTAAATACTCGTTGACCTCAAAAATAAAGTAGTTAATAAGACGTAATCAAATTTTTAATAGCATCAAATGTTTAAAGTTAGATATTACTTTTGCATTTAGGTTTCCTAACGGACCTACTGACTATTCTTCATCTGTTTTTTTTTTAAATTAAAAATGTCCATTTGTTGTTTAAAATATTACCTTCCACAATTCTGAAAATTTACGTTAACAATATATGACATTATAATAATATAATATTTATCATAATTTACAAGGAACATCTTTTAAGTATGAATTAAGTATTCCATTTTTACAAACCGAAATATTTTCGACGCGTTGTTTTTGTAGCTATAATTACACAGGAACCATTTTGGACATAATCCTGCTACGTAAACCATTATTGTTTGAACACGCTGTAAATCGCGTTGATTTAAAGTACTAAGAAACTGTTTATAACGAGATGCTTAAATTATGATTTCAAAATATTACGCTTACATAGGATTTTGACTAACAATAAGTCCCCCACTTCCTGCCTGCATTTAGGTGAAAGTTGAGGTAGTATTGTACCATTTCAAAACTGTACAGTGAGATTTATATCAGAAAAAGTACATGGTGAAAGCAAATCGTGTTTGTCTTTTCTTCCATTCTTTATTTGTACGCCTTGTTTTTTAGTTTCTTCTTAGCACTTCTTTTTCTTTTTGTAACCGACGCGACGCGCGACGGCTTGAATATAGCGAAGCAACATCTTCTCTCATGGTCTGTGAACCGTAGAGGATACAAACTCAGTTATAGTGCTTTTATCTTCCTTTATAATGTTTCATGTCACTACATTTATATCAATAAATGCCTAAACTAATAATTGAATTAATCATAGAGTTCTGTACCATTTCTGCTAACCTGAGAACAAAAGTTTTTAAATTATCTCAAAACCGACGATAATATATAGACAACCGAAACCTAACCCAGACCACAGACTTAACAATCGTACACACTGTGCATGCAATGGATTTTTCTGTCTACGGTTCTGAATTACCGACTCTGTAGAAAATGTCCTCGTACGATTGCGAACTCTATTGAAATGAAACGGTCAGTTAGTGAACTACATATGTAAGGTTGCAACACAAACGGCGTGTCCGAGGAAGCTAGATTTTACAGCGTTGTCAGCTTTAAAAGTGCAATGTTGTCGCATTATATTCATACAAAATCATCGATGCTTGCATCAAAAGCTTTCGACTGGTTTCTTTCCTGCTTTCCGGAGCTATCGAAATTCGGAGGCATATTGCTTCTTAATTTAAAGTATAGAAGTTTCCATCGTAAATAATTTTATTATACGATCATCTAAATATTCATTGACTTGTTCACATATCTTTTTAATTTCTAAAATTTTTTATGCAAATATATAATTGCTAAATGTTTCGAAATATTTAATTTGTAAATTTTTTAATACATGCATATACAGGGTGAATCACGGAAAACACAACACTTGATTTTCTGTGTTGGTATAGAGGATAAACGAAAGTTTCAAAACTGAGATGAATCTGTTCAGAGGCAAAACGATGATATCAACAGATTTTGTGTTTAACTTTTTTTTACGTCATTTCAAGATCGTCGGTATTTTTTTAAATGGCACTATGTATTTTTAATCTCATTATGTAATGACTAATGCCGAGACAAGTTCAACGACCTAGGACACTGTGACCTTGAAATGATTTTGGACGTATAAATTAAAATTACAATAAAATGACATCAAATTTAAATGCGATTATTTGATTAACTGTTCAAAGTGGTGACGTTCAGCAGCTATACATGCATGAGAACATTTGCTAAGACTTTCAATTATACCTTGGATTGTTTCAGGTGAAATAGTTGCATAGGAGTGAATAATTTTTTCTCATATGATTTCAGGCGTTGTGGCTGGTTCTCTATAAACATCATTTTTTAATTTAACTCAGAAAAAATAATCAAGGGGAGCAAGATCTGGTGAGCGAGGTGGCCACAGAATTTCTCCTCCACATCTGATCCAACGATTTGAGAATTTATTATTTAAGAACTCTTTCGCAGCTCGTGAAGCGTGAGCTGGACTGTCACCGTACTGGAACCACATGCTGGTACGGATATCCAAGGAAACATCTTCTAAGAGAGCCGGCAATGAATTTTCTAGAAAGGTGACATATCTGGCTGCGTTTAATATACTGGACAGAAAGAAGGGTCCTATTATTTTATTGTCCGCTATTCCGCACCATACGTTGTTCGTCCATGGCTTATTAATTTCTCGTAACCAGAGCGGATTATTATTTCTCGAATAATGCATATTTTTTAAATTCATTTTTCCATGGTTTGAAAATGGAGCCTTGTTAGTGACTAATACTTTATGAAAAAATTGCCTATCCTCGGTCATTTTTCTTAGACCCCACTCAAAAAAATTCTGAAAAATGCTGAATTTGTCCATAAAATTTATTTCCGACACTACCAATGTCTTCATATTTTTTAATTAAATCTGAATAATTCGAAAGGGACGGACAGTTGCGTTCAGGAAATCGCGTCTCATACAGACGAACGGCTCCTCTAAGACACTGGTGACTTTCATTATACGCTGCAATGAAATCAATCTTTTCTTGTGTTGAATAACGCATATTGAAACATCTATCGATGAACTGACACTCATATAGTGACGCAATGAGTAGGCGACAGTGGCACGCAGTAAATGTTTCAAAGTTAAGTCTTGTTTTTATACATTTATGTAGACGGAGATTATCTTCCACCAGCCGCTCAGTTTCGTACGTATTATTAACAAATGTTAACATGACAACATATGTAATTAATTTTAATTTTAATAGGAAAGATATTATTTTCCGGTACGAAAATATTACGAAAAGTATAAACAATCGTAGCATGATAATGGTTGCAGTGTACATGTGTATCCGCACTCCCATATTCGTATATTAAAAATTACGCAAATTAGAATACGCCCTCGAAAGTCACAAATAAAGGTCGTTGATGAACTTCGAAGGAAACGTTTCAATACCGGCATAGTCCAACTTATTCAATTTGCGGCATGTTTAGACTTCTTTTCATCAGAAAACCATTTGCAATCGGTTAATAATGTTTCAGTGATAGAATTATAAATTGTAAGGAACATTTTATAATAATCGGTATAACATGATACGGGGTGTTAAAACGGTGTAACATGATACGGTGTCAGGTATATCGGTGTGACAATACCAATGCAATGTCAATATTTTCTTGTTTTTCATTATTTTTTCATGAAACTTTTACCAACACAATCGTGGCATTTTTCTGATAAAATTGAAACCAAATATTATATAATTTGGATCATATTTACTCGTTTAATTGACAGTTCTTTTGTCTTCAGCGGGACAGTGTATATGTTATTTTCTCTTCCCGGGGTCAATGACGACGAGAAGTCAAGCCAAAATATGTTATAATCGAAGAATATTGAAAACTATCAACATCATATTTTAAATACCGTTTCAGCAGCTTCATGAGTATCCATTAAATAAAAAATGCTAATTTAGTAATCCATATTTTAACTTACAATTGAAAAAAATTTTATAATATATAAAAAACTAATTAGCACGCCGTAATTAAATATATTGTTTCAAAATATAATCTATATTTGAATCTTGATTATTTAACCGTATCATTAACAATAATGTAAAATAAAATATAATATATGTAAGTATTTCCAAAAACAGTCAAATTAGACACCATATACTTTTAAAGATTTGTTTAAAAAAACTAACAATGCAAGAAACATATCGTGTACGGTTCCGAGAGGATGCATGCCGCGGCCCCCGTAGAATACCGTAGTTTTATTTTTACGGCGTAATTTCACGTTCTCCAGATGTCGTTGAAGGCCCTTTTCCGATTTTTGTCCGTCCTTCGACTAATCACGAAGAAGGCTAATCCTTGAGTTGCCGCACGCGAGGCGCTTGAGGATTCGAGCTGATGGCATTGGAAAAGTGGCCATAAGTCAATCCGTGCGACCCTCACACCGTGTACCGTCCGCGAGGTACTTGAGGGTTCCGGATTCGGACACAGCGGGCCTTATGGCCCACTACACGCGGCGGCCAAGGGGTCGTAAATCCTCTTCCGCACGACGCGAGGTACGCTCGGGTTTCGCTACAACCCCAATAACCGTGTCTCTGGTTTTCGTCAAACGGACGAAAACCAGAGACAGTAAACGCACGTTTTTCCAGCCCTTGGTCTTCGTCACCGGACCTCGGCCAAGGGGCAATAAATTAGCTGCTAGCCACTTGGCTAGCACGGCTTACGTGGGCCACTTAGGCCTTCGTCGCGCTGTTCCGGGGTCCCATAAATCGCATTTTGGGAACTTTTCCTTATTTGACTTGAGGTGGGACTTCCTCCTCCACCGGTGAGGGCCGTTCCAGAAGATCCTCCGCCCTCAAGTCAAATTAACGAATAGGGATGGTTCTTCCCCCGAAAACGGGCCCATGGCCACAAAATAGCGTCACCACCGAGGTGACGAAAAAGAACAGCGGACCTCGGGGCAGCAGATAGTCCTTAGATCTCTCCGAGACTATATCGATATTACGGCTTGACTAGACACTTACAACGTCTTTCAAGAAATTGTTAACGTTCTCGCGAACAGCACGTCTCGTGTCGGAGACAAGGCTATTTCAATTTCAACCGACACTTGTAAACACAACATCGTCCATTCGACTACTGGAATTAGTTGCCCAAAGATAAACTCCGCCGGCAACAGCTTGTATTTAATTGAATAAAGATATATTTATTTCCGCGATTAAATACGAAGATAGAGTTCTTTTCGAGAACCCAACACATGGTCCTTCGAACCGGATCCAGTGGCGTAATTGGAGTGAATAAAGTGTCGGTCAATGAACATATTCGCATACGAACTTTGTGAAGTTCAACATCTTTGGCAATACCGTGACCAGAGACGACTCCGTGGACGACAGCATCAGCAGTCAACCTCCGAAGCTCCAGAGACGTTCCTGCGCTAGCGTGACCAGGGACAACTCCGTGGACGACGACGTCAGCAGTCAACCTCCGAAACTCCAGAGACGTTCCTGCATTATCGTGACCAGGGACAACTCCGTGGACGACGACACCGGCGAAGGTAGGCTCGTTTAATTTTCGCGCCAATTAAATTTCCCATTTATCCTTTCGTTTCCCTGTCTCGAATTTCGTGGTAAAAATGGCACATATCGAGAAAGCCGACAAAGCCATTGAAAAACAAGTTCGTTCGATTAAACAGAATCGAAGTTATTTTAAAGCTCAAATCACCTCATTAGGTAAATTTGTCGAGTCATTCACAGAATCAAAAAGAGAACTTATTAAATTACAAGAACGCATAAATCGAATCCGATCTCTTTTTCTAAAATTTAACGACAACCAAGACGAACTGGGTATGTTAACCGAGGATTATGATGCCATAGAATCAGAACGTGAGGAAATAACGAATGCGTATGACGAAGTTCTTGCGGCAGCTCTCGAGCTCCAAGATTCGCTGTCAATCAAACCGAATGATGATAAAAATGTTAGTTTATCCGAACATAAAATAACCGCGAATAAAATTTCTGTAAACCTACCAAACATCAATTTGCCAAAATTTGACGGAAGAATAGAGAAATGGGTAACGTTCCGCGATGCATTTTTATCGATGATCGATTCAGACACAAGTCTGAGAAAGATACAAAAATTAACGTATCTCACTTTGTCGTTAACCGGGGAAGCCAAAGAATCGATAGAAGCGTTCACAATAAGCGAAGAAAATTACGACGTGGTATGGAACCACTTAACAGAAATATACAACAATAAACGCGTATTAGTTCTGCGACATGCGACGTTATTACGGGAAACCCCGTTCATGAAAAATGACTCTTCTGACGCGATTCGAGAATTAGTTCGGCATATGCAACTTCATATTCGATCGTTAGAAGCTTTAGGCAGAACATGGGAAGACATAGCTAATGATCTCTTAACTAGCATTGTCATTTCTCGGATGGGAGACGAAACGCGAAAGACGTGGGAGCATACGTTAATAGACACAGAAGTTCCGAAAGTAAACGACATATTCAAACACTTACATAATGCTTCCCACCAATCGCAGGATTATGCATCGATTGCATGTATGAATAAACCGCTCGTATATACGTCGTCTCGCCCTACGAGCTACAAACGTGAAAATCAGTACATTCGACAAACGCGATCGCGAAATTCACCTCCTCCGTCACCGAAATTTCAACGCCGGACCGCCTTTGCAACTCAGGCGCGAGTATGGCCCTGTTCTTTTTGCAAAAACGAAGGGCACCGTACGTATCAATGTCCTCATTTTCTAGACATGAATATAGAAAAGCGTATCGAAGCCGTGAGAAATGCGAAATTATGTTTGAACTGTCTGTTGCCCGGTCATTCGGTGGATAAATGCAGGTTGGGGACATGCCAATTTTGCAAATTAAAACACAATTCACGACTGCATAAAACCGCGCACGCACCTTTGGAAAAAATCAAATCTCGTTCGGATCCGCAATTAAACAATCAAGAATGACGCCAGACTAACCACATCGATATTCCGACCAAATTCGAAAATCATCAAACTTTAATAACAGACGGAGCTACTCACGGGTTGTTAACGACTGCAATCGTACGTGCATTTGACAACCAAGAACAACCTATCGAATGTCGCACTTTATTAGATACGTGTTCTAACGCGAACCTAATAACCGAAGAATTTGCAGCAAAATTAAATCTACCTACTAACATGCAAATGGTGAATATCGATGTGTTGAATGAACTTCAAACGGTTACGAGTCGGATTGTAAAGGTCAAGATTATGTCTCGATTAAATAAATTTTCTCGCACTCTCGATTTTTTTATCATACCGCGTATCGCAGGACACTTACCAGACCACCAAATAAATCGCAGTAAATTACGAATTCCTTCGAATATTATTCTTGCGGATCCTCATTTTCACAAGCCTTCCCCTGTAGATATGTTGATTGGAACAGGACCAACATTATCTAGTTTCAGTATCGGTCAACTGCAGATTCAATCGAAGGGAAAACCAGATTTGATTTTGCACAAAACCCAATTCGGATGGCTCATCGGGGGGAGCGCACCTACTGTTTCTATCGGAAAAACGCGAACATTCCTCAATACCGTTAATTTCGATCTTAGACAATTCTGGGAAATCGAAGAGGGACCACAACAATATCACTTGTCGGCAATTGAAAATGAAGTGGAATCCCATTTTATCCGTACCGTTGCACGCGAACAATCCGGGAGATACGTTGTCGCGCTTCCGTTCAACGAGAAGAAGCGAGACATCGGCGAATCCCGAACACAAGCATTAAACCGATTTATGTCTTTAGAACGCAGATTCGCTCGAAATCCCGATCTAAAGACAGAATATACCGCGATTATAAATGAGTACATCACGTTAGGTCATATGACACAGATAGACTCACCCGACAATTCTTTCGGTTTCTACTTACCGCACCACGCCGTCATCAAACCCACCAGCTCGACGACGAAATGTCGAGTTGTGTTCGATGCGTCGGCTAAATCGGATACCGGTATATCGTTAAATGATGCACTCGAAGTTGGTCCGACGATTCAAGACGATCTCTTCTCTTTATTATTGCGATTTCGAAGTCATGCATACGTGCTAACCGGGGATATTGAGAAGATGTATCGGCAATTTCTCGTGCGTCCCGAAGATCGTCCGTATCAACGGATTCTTTGGCGGAACGACAAAAACGAAATTTCTACATACGAGCTCAATACAGTCACTTTCGGTGTAGCTTCAGCCCCATACTTGGCAATACGGTGTTTACACCAATTAGCGAACGACGAATCGGACAATTATCCCGCAGCATCCGAGGTCATTAAAAGGGACATTTACGTTGATGATCTTTTGACCGGTGCTGCAACATTCCGCGAAGCCCGTAAATTACGTAACGATATTATTAATTTGTTGAAGAAAGGGGAACTTAACATTCGACAGTGGGTATCGAATGACCCAAATTTATTATCAGAACTATCGGAAGATCAGATTCATCCGAAGTATTTCGGCGATGAATCCGTCAAGACCCTCGGCGTGATCTGGAATCCACGTGACGATTCAATTAGATATACCGTATCTATTGACAACAGGCAAACGCATACTAAACGCATAATCCTTTCGTCTATTGCCAAAATATTTGACCCATTAGGTCTCCTTGGACCTGTAACAGTAAGCGCGAAAATACTTATGCAACGTTTATGGCAACTGCGACTAGATTGGGACGAATCCTTACCTGCAGATATCCAAACCGAGTGGTCGAATTATCAAGCGCAGTTAAGGTTGTTAAAAGATTTCACTTTTACACGGCATATTTCGCAACACGAAGTTAAACGAATTGAAATGCATGGCTTTTGTGACGCTAGTGAGCGCGCATACGGAGCCAATATCTATCTACGCACTATATCCATGTCTGGAAATATCGCAGTTCATTTGATTTGTGCCAAATCCCGCATAGCTCCGCTAAAAACCATTAGTTTAGCGCGATTAGAGTTATGTGGAGCTAAATTGCTTGCCGAACTGTATACCAATGTTAAACAAATAATCCGAAGGGAAATCCACTCTACCGTATTGTGGACGGATTCTACAATTGTTCTTCATTGGTTACAACGGTCTCCGAATACATTAAAAACCTTTGTCGCGAACCGGGTTGCCAATATTCAAGAAACGACAGATATTAAGACATGGCGACATATTCGATCGATCGATAATCCTGCCGATTTACTCTCACGCGGTTCTAACGTTAAAAATTTCATGGCAAACAGTCTCTGGCGTTATGGGCCACCGTGGCTGAAATTAGACGAAACATTTTGGCCAATTTCGCATTTCGAAATTCCAGAAGTTTTACCGGAAGTACGAAAACTTACGTGTTTAATCTCCACCACCGTACAACCTTTGGAAATTTTAAGTAAATATTCGTGTATCCGCCGATTAACCAGAGTCATCGCTTATTGTCTACGTTTCATATCGAGACCCCGAATCACCGGACATCTTTCTGTCGAAGAACTGCAACGCGCGAAAGAAAAAATTATCTCGCTAACTCAGCAGCAATCATTTGCTCAAGAATTGCAGGATTTAAAAACGAGTTCGCAATTAAATTCAAAAAGCAAGTTGCTACCGTTATCCCCATTTGTCGACGAAAGGGGCATTTTACGTGTTGGAGGTCGTTTACAAAATTCGAATTTACCGTTTAATCAAATGCATCCGATTCTTCTTCCGAAAAATAATCATATTACCGATCTCATTATTCGCGAATCTCATGTACAAGGTTATCATTCGGGTTTGACAGCTACTCTTTACCACGTTCGACAATTGTATTGGCCCATCGATGGGAAAAACATAACGCGAAAAATTATCCGCCAATGTATAAAATGTTTTCGATGTAATCCTCCGATGACTAATTATGTCATGGGGAATCTACCGGCCGCTAGAGTTTCGCGATCCCGACCATTTACGAATGTCGGAGTCGATTGTTGCGGTCCTTTTTATATAAAGGAACGACGATACCGCAACCGTAACCGTATTAAGATTTACGTTACTGTGTTTGTCTGCTTCGCGACAAAGGCCGTACATTTGGAAGTCGTCAGCGACATGAGCTCGGAAGCCTTTTTAGCCGCATTAAAACGTTTTATTGCGCGACGCGGCATTTGTCGGAACATTTATTCCGATAACGGAACAAATTTTGTCGGTGCGAAAAATGAGATGACGGATTTGCTTCGGACCTTAAGCGAAAATGAAGAAATCCGTCAATATATCTTAGAAAAAGAGATTACGTGGCACTTCACACCTCCGCTGTCTCCCCATTTCGGGGGATTGTGGGAGGCAGTGGTAAAGTCATTCAAACACCACCTACGTCGCGTTGTCGGCGACGAACTGTTTACGTATGAACAATTTGCGACTTTTACTACCGAAATCGAGGCAATCCTAAATTCACGTCCTTTGACACCCCTTTCTTCAGACCCTAACGACCTATCCGCCCTGACTCCCGGTCATTTTTTAATTGGTGGCGTAATGACGAGCATACCAGAAGTCGATTTTACCAAGACAGCTACCAATCGGCTTTCCACCTGGCAACATATTCAAAGGGTAAAACAGGACTTTTGGAGCCGGTGGTACAAGGAATATATCAACCACCTAAACGTACGAGCAAAATGGACAAAGGGTTCACATGACATCAAGGAAGGGACGATTGTCGTGTTAAAGGACGACAACTTGCCACCACTCCAATGGAACATCGGAAGGGTCATCGAGGTTCATCCAGGCAAGGATGACATAATACGCGCGGTAACTGTACGCACAACTCACGGCACGTACAAACGCAACACTCGACACCTCGCGCCTTTACCGATCGAGCCCGTGAAACCTTAATTTTCGAATTTTTAATATTTCGTTTGTATTTCGTTTATCATTTATGCATTTTAGTTTTAGACACATATTATTAGTATATTATACGCGTTTATGTTTCGTTCGTTTTACGTGTTTCTCGAATATTTCGTATTTTTACGTATCGTTTTGTATATCGGTTTTTCTTTATATTTAGTTTTTGATTTACGTTTATGTTATGTGATGTTCCTTTCGATTTATCGTAATTAACGACATTGCGCGATTTTTTGAACTACTTGTATAGTTCAACGGGGGGAGCATGTACGGTTCCGAGAGGATGCATGCCGCGGCCCCCGTAGAATACCGTAGTTTTATTTTTACGGCGTAATTTCACGTTCTCCAGATGTCGTTGAAGGCCCTTTTCCGATTTTTGTCCGTCCTTCGACTAATCACGAAGAAGGCTAATCCTTGAGTTGCCGCACGCGAGGCGCTTGAGGATTCGAGCTGATGGCATTGGAAAAGTGGCCATAAGTCAATCCGTGCGACCCTCACACCGTGTACCGTCCGCGAGGTACTTGAGGGTTCCGGATTCGGACACAGCGGGCCTTATGGCCCACTACACGCGGCGGCCAAGGGGTCGTAAATCCTCTTCCGCACGACGCGAGGTACGCTCGGGTTTCGCTACAACCCCAATAACCGTGTCTCTGGTTTTCGTCAAACGGACGAAAACCAGAGACAGTAAACGCACGTTTTTCCAGCCCTTGGTCTTCGTCACCGGACCTCGGCCAAGGGGCAATAAATTAGCTGCTAGCCACTTGGCTAGCACGGCTTACGTGGGCCACTTAGGCCTTCGTCGCGCTGTTCCGGGGTCCCATAAATCGCATTTTGGGAACTTTTCCTTATTTGACTTGAGGTGGGACTTCCTCCTCCACCGGTGAGGGCCGTTCCAGAAGATCCTCCGCCCTCAAGTCAAATTAACGAATAGGGATGGTTCTTCCCCCGAAAACGGGCCCATGGCCACAAAATAGCGTCACCACCGAGGTGACGAAAAAGAACAGCGGACCTCGGGGCAGCAGATAGTCCTTAGATCTCTCCGAGACTATATCGATATTACGGCTTGACTAGACACTTACAACGTCTTTCAAGAAATTGTTAACGTTCTCGCGAACAGCACGTCTCGTGTCGGAGACAAGGCTATTTCAATTTCAACCGACACTTGTAAACACAACATCGTCCATTCGACTACTGGAATTAGTTGCCCAAAGATAAACTCCGCCGGCAACAGCTTGTATTTAATTGAATAAAGATATATTTATTTCCGCGATTAAATACGAAGATGGAGTTCTTTTCGAGAACCCAACACATATCGTGTCCATTGAATAACTGCATAGAAATATCATACTGATATTATTACGTTAAAATTTTAACGTCGATGTAAAGTATTAGATAAATATAAAATGAAAAACTATTCAAATAAAATTATCCTAAATACATATTTTTTAATTTTTTAATTGATAAGAATAATCACACCCATAACAATAAAATGAATACAGGGTGGGGCAATAACTATGTCCAGTTTGCCGTTATTTGTAATAATGTGAAAAAATGTTATGTACAAAATTTACACGGTACAAAGGGGGCCTATTGTGACACAAACATTTCCTTTCCTTGTATACTGAACGATATCCAAACCGTACGCATCCTACGCACCGAACATTCCAAAGATTGTGCAAAAAATTGAAAGAAACAGGAAATTTGGGTACTCGTAAAAGCAGTCATCGTAAAAGAGCAACTGATGAAAGAAATGAAATTGGTGTTCTTGCAGTTGTAGCTCATAACCGGCAGATTAGTTCCTGATAGATTGAACGTGACTCGGCTATCAGTAGAAGGAGCGTGCTACGAATACTTGCACAGCATAAATTTCATCCATGCCATATTACTCTTTATCAAGAGTTACTCGGTACGGATTTTATGAATCGTGTCGCTTATTATCTGTTGGCTCTACACAAAATACAAATCAAATTTTTTTCTTCAATACTATTTACCGATGAAGCTAAGTTTACTAACCATGGAAATCTCAATTTGCATAATATGCATTATTGGAGTATCGATGATCGACACTGGTTACGACAAGTTGAGCATCAACGACAATGGTCAGTTAACGTGTGGTGTGGAATCGTTGGTGATCAAATAATCGGACCGCATTTTATCGATGGAAATCTTACTGGCGAACGATATGAACACTTTATACGAAGTCGATTGGGGACTTTATTAGAAAATGTACCACTAAACGTTCGCCAAATGATATGGTTAAAGCACGACGGGTGTCCACCACATTACGCTCGGAGAGTAAGAGATCTACTGAACGAACTTTGCCCAAATAAATGGATAGGACGTGGAGGATTAGTTTCTTGGCCAGCTCGCTCTCCAGATTTAACCCCATTAGATTTTTTTCTCTGGGGAGCATTGAAAAATGCTGTTTATCAAGAAGTGCCCGCTACACCAGAAAATATGAAACAACGGATAATTGCAGCATGTGCTAGAATAAGTTTAGTGACGATAAGACATGCACGTGATGCAGCGATACGAAGATTGCAACTTTGCATTAACCCAAACGGTCATGTCTTCGAGTTTCTCCTGTAATGTAAGAAAGTTTATTTTACTGCCACATTTGGCCTTGCGTAACCTTCAATGATAGCTCGCTGCAGTCGTCTCAACACCGGCCATCACATCACGCAAAAAAACATAGCATTCCATTTTAAAAAAATAGAGATGACCTTGAAATCTCCTCTATGCCACGCAGAAAAGTGTTCGTGTCAAGATATGGCCCCTCTACACCGTGTAAGTTTTGTACATAAAATTTTTTCATATTATTACAAATAACATGAATATTCAAAGTGGTCATAGTTATTGCCCCACCCTGTATATGTAAGGATACTTATGCTGGTGAATCTATTAATCTGTCTTACTGCAGTACTACACATCATCACTGTCTAATTACATCAATTCTACCGTTGAAATACACGTGCCATGTACAATTGTAATCTTTAAATTATATTAAACGCCCGTAGCAGAAATAAAGTATACAGAATACATATTCAGTGCTTGCTAATACACCTAAATGCGTGAAACATCGGTAACATTGGGCGCGACACCGAAATGGAACGGGGGCTCTAATGCCGGATCCACACTGCTGTTAGCGAGCTGTTCGCCGACTGCAGTGTGGGCACTTTAGCGAACAGCTAGCGATCTTCCTACTATAACTCGCATCATGTCATTTTACGCCTGAATTTATTTCGAGTCGATCTCTACGGTGCGAGCAAATATTCGAGATTCCCTGTAGGCCTAATG
Organism: Halictus rubicundus; assembly: GCF_050948215.1. Taxonomy (NCBI): domain Eukaryota; kingdom Metazoa; phylum Arthropoda; class Insecta; order Hymenoptera; family Halictidae; genus Halictus; species Halictus rubicundus. Next base: position 3,268,104 of record NC_135161.1, on the reverse strand, counting down.
CCCAGACCTAACCAAAATTCGTCGGTAAGGTAGAAAATGATACTAATATGATACAAATTTTTTTCGAGTTGCCAAAAATCCTTTTGGGAAACATGTTTTTAATGCAAAGTAAGGCTATGTGTAAAATTTGAGCTCAATCCGATTTGACCGATTTTCGGAACTTCAGCCTAGATTTTAATATGGCTTTATATAATGAAATATGAAATATTAATGCGAGGGATTTAAAACCGTTAATATTAGTAACTAAGATGGAATCATTTATTTTTGAACTACTAGAATTGTAGTCCTTTCGAGGTGATTTCGAAATTTGAAACGAGGTCGGTCGAGCATTAGGGCCGTAACTGTGAGGCAAGACTTGTGGTGGGAGCCAGAGGACGGAGCCCGCGAAAATCGGTAGAAACATACATTTCTTGCCAACCTCTGATCCAGATCAATCGTAAGCCCAAAATTCAAAGATTCTTACATCTTCTAATGCCTGTACCTATTTTATACGTCAACCGATTTCGATGATACTTTGTTCTTGTACATAACTTACTTAGACCTACAAAAAAGTTATAAAATCATGACCATTAATTTTTCCATAGCAATTTTCACCAATGTTACTTTTTAATTAATTTTTTTTTATAAACTTCCTAGTATATTAATCCTTCTAACATCTAAGAAAAACTCAAGCCGTTTGCGGCTGACTGTATATTCCAGAGTTATCCCGGGGTATTGTTTGGCACGTGTAACGAACGAACAATTTTCGATGGTATTAAGGATGCATTGTGAAGTGCATTTGCAGCAGCATCGTAGCGTTCGAAAGATTCTTGATAGTAACGTTCATGGTAATCGTCGACTTTTGACGCTCTACAAGAAATACTTCTCACTACATATACAGTGTGTCCCACGAACTCTGTCCACGTGAAATATTTTGGTTATTTTCATCAATACACGAAAATGTTTGAAACATAAATTGTAGGATTTGAAGCAATTAATAATATATCATAGTAATAGCAGTTTTCTAACAAGTGGGCGCGTAAAGGAGATACGAAGATCATTTTCGTTTCTTCTAAATGGAATGGTATATTTTTAATGCGTGATTTCGATGCAATAGTAAATTCTGAATAAAAAAGTACTAAAGTACATTTGTCCTAAAATTTACCGTTTCTGAGATAATTTAACTTTATTCCTCCTATTACTTTCGTGATGAATGCTATGAAACGTGTTCGAAGTGTCGTCTTTCCTTATTATATAAGGAAAATAATGGGACACATAAAGTCATATTATCTCAGAAACGGTAGGTTTTGGGATAAATGTACCTTTGCACTTTTTTACTCAGAATTTATCATTCTGTCGAAATGAAACATAACAAGTAAGTCATTCCATTTAGAAAAATTAAAGTTACCTTTGTATCATCTTTACCCGTCCACTTGTCAAAAAACTGCTGTTAGTGTATTGTTAGTTGCTTTGAATCCTATAACTTTTATTTCAAACATTTTCGCGTATTGTTGAAAATAACTAAAATATTTTGGGTGGACAGAGTTCGTGGGACACACTGTACGTACCGCTATGGCGCTTCCGAGATTTTACAAGGAAAGCGTTTCTCTTTGTAAAAGCGTAATACTTTTGATACTTTTGCGATGGGCACGTCCTACGATACCGCTTTCGACACTTTATGAAGGGTTCTTATGAAAGTAAGTATGCTCGAACTGCTTCTATGCTTGAAAAGTTTCAACTCGTGATAATGGATTCCTAAAACTCCAATACCTGGTCCCTTGTCGTGCGATTCTTTTCGTTGTCATATATGACAAAAATCAAAATTTAAAATACAGTAACGCCTCGATAACTGTCACAGATGATAGAGTCTGCTGCAACGCGAAATTACAATGTGGTAAAATTGTTCATCCCTTTCGAAGACTTAGCGGGTTGGAGTAAGAAACATTGAAAGAGAATGCGATAGGATTTTCGTTCAGTAGTTAAGGGTCTAATGCAGAGCTGATCAGCGTCTGCTCATATGGGCAGTGATTTTCTTGGGCATACACAGAACGGCGAGCACGAAGCCACGCCCCTGCGGGCATGGCTGCATGTATCTGTCACACGCATTGTCACAGCCACGAGGCCAGCTACGGCTGTGCTACGGCCTACCCCCACTCTGCTAAGTCACTTGCCCGTATCTTTGCCCGTAGCAGTGCCCACGAGCCAGAGTCGCCAGATCAAGGCTTGTTCCCCACTCTAATTTCCCCTTCTACCACGCTACTCCCCCCTGTTTCCGCCACGGCCCTGTCACGTGACGCGTTTCGTCTTGGCTGTGTATACTCCGGTACTGGCAGAGAGAGGGTAACTTTTTCCCCTCAATTTCGTGCTCCGCCCCTCATTTGGCGATACTGCCATGGTCATCGGCGGGCGCCCTTACCCGTTAATTGGCATGTTGAGCAGCTCTGGTCGAATGGAATAACAAGGTGGTATACGTAACATGTATCAGTCAAGTGCAGGCAGGAACGCAACACTTATCGAGACATCACTGTATGTGTAATGTATCTAAATACTTGTCAAATTTTTCATATCGGAGTTTCATTAAACTTTGTAATTGTCCTTGACCGGTTTTTTCAAGGTCAAATTTTGTATTGTTGAATCGTAATCTACTCGTCGACAGGATAAAAAGTCTCAAAGAAACCGTGGGTCTCAAGTCAACCGTTCTCTTGAAAAACGACTTTAAAGTTTCGTAAACTAATTCATTTCATATGTCTACAGGGTGTCCCAAAATGGTATAAACGTGGAAGGAATGATTATTTATGAATTTATGTCTATGCATATGTATACATGCGTATGTCATTAGAACCGACGATATTTTAGAGGAACCATCAACTTATGACAACTTTTTGTGAACATATTTCTACCATGTTATACACATCTATCGTACAAGTTGAATAATCGTATTATTGCGGAGACTTCCGCTCTGCCGGGGAACACATTCACAACAGGAAGAAACATCACAACTCTTTATTAACAACTAATGGAAACTTCCGATAAGGACAATAGTAGTAGATGGTGCGTGTTCTCGTTTCGGCGTCTCGAGTCGTTCTATCGACCTTCTTATCAACAGCAGCCCTGTTGGCTGGATACCAGAATATCGATCCGATGGTCGACTTCTCTTGATCGAATGGTTATCGAGTGTCACGACATCATGCCGTCGTAACACTACTCCCCCCTCTCGAAAAGCGGGAGTCCCGACCGCGGCTAAATTCATGCTTGGTGATGTCCTACTTTAAGCCTCTGGTCAGCCTGTATGTCTGGCACGTCAACCTCTACTGAAAGGTTGCCGAAAGAAAACGACTACGTTTCACCTTTGTGGTCCTTAACAGACAGTAAATGTCCCGACATTCGTCCTCTATCTCTGGGGAAAACCACCTCAAAAACCCTGAGCAGGAAGCTAGTACGAGGTATTTCTCTTAGTCCTGCGAAGACGCCATTCCATCATTTCTCGCCCTTCCTTTTGACTCTTGTGCTTTAAGTGCTTCTTTCTTGACGTTTTCTCGGGTGTTTCCTCCACCGAGCAACCGTCGGACCCTCTCCAGGATGCACTACTGTAGAAATCCATCTGCAGTAATGTAATGGGACCGGTGCATCATTCTTTGTGCACTGTTCGGGGAAGGGGGTACCGTCCTTTTTTTTTATTGTGAGGAAAATGCATTACGCATCCCCCGGTCCCCTGGGAGGGGAATGGGGGATATGTGGGACTCCCCGGCGGTATGTACAGTGCCGGGTATACCCACTAAACCCCACGGTGGCCTCCCTGAGCTAATTGGGAGGTGGTCGTGATGTCAGAATCTAATGCAACCGACCACCACCCTACGAAGGGGGGAGGACCCTCCTGGGGACGTATCCCAGTCAGGATACCACTTCCTCCCCTCAATTCTTGGGACCGTTCCTTCCACAAATGGAAAGTGACCGAGGTGCCGGAACAAAGTTTACACCCTTGCCTTCTGCGAAGAAACGTCCTCTTCTTGGGCGAAAAGTGTCCAAATCTCCATTCTTTAGCCATTGTGACGTGCAAGTCGGTTCACGTGTACAACTTTCGGTTTCGCCTTGGGAAGACGAATAATGCGATAAATTAATTCGTTCAATCGGTCCTTGACAATATACGGTCCTTCCCAGTCAGATTAGAGCTTTGGACACCGGCCCCTTGTTTGACGTGGATTGAACAGCCAAACCTTGTCATCCGGAATGGAAGGATCCCCGTCTTCAGATACCAAATGCCCGAGGTACTTTACCTCTTCACAGAAAGCTACATTTTTTCGGGCTCATCAGCAGGCAGGCCTCCCTCAGGCGAGCAAACACCTTCCGCAGGAGCTCAATTTCCTCTTCGATACTTCTGCCGAATATTATAACGTCGACCAGATAAGGTAAACAGATCTTCCAATTCTACCCTCTTGAGACGTTGCCCGTCAGGCGTTCGAAGGTAGCTGGAGCATTGCAAAGACCGAAGGGCATAACTTTGAATTGTCACAGCCCAGTTCACACAAAAGGGAGTCTTTTCCTTATGCAGTGGATCCATAGATATCTGCCAATAACCACTTTCCAGATCGATTGTCGAAAACCAACAGGAACCAGCCAGGTCGTCTAACGTGTCCTCTGTACGAGAAAAAGGATACGAATCCTTCTTAGTGATGTCGTTCAGACGCCTATAATCCACGCAAAATCTAGTGGTTCCATCCTTCTTCATCGCTAATACAATGAGTGACGACCAGGTGCTCTGTGATTTTTCAATGACCCCCTAACGTTCCATCTTCGACAATAACTACCGAACGCTCTTCGACCTCCGAACGTCGATGCAGAGGTAATCGTCTGGGGATTTGTTTTATGGGGGGAAAGTCTCCGGAGTCTATTTTGTGACGCACTATGTCACACTTTCTCACCTCCTCGGAATCCTCCGCGAAAACATCCGCAAATTCCGTCGACAATTCGGCTAAAGCTGTCTTTTGATCTTCGGACAGACTTTATGAACACATTCGATGACGGTGTAAGGGTAATCTCAGCGTCTTTCTCTCCCTTCTTCGGACATCAACAATAGTTGTTTTCCCTTCAGATGGATGACCTCGTTCGCGAAGTCCAGTAATCGGGCATGCTTCTCCGAGTATGCAAGTCTGAGAATACATTCTTTCGTCATGTTCACGAGGAAGAAATCCTCCTCGGTCCGACACCTCCGACGAAGACGGGAAAACGTTCTGTACAGAGAATTGGCAGTCTCTGACCGGAAACCGAGAAAATTCTTCATCTCTGTCCTGCTCGCCGGGTTAGGCTGCCCCTCGGTATAATCCTTTCGAAGAAGGTTGACCGATGAGCCCGTATCAACCATGATCCTCCTTTTCTTGGCTTTGAATAAAAGAAACTCCCCGTCGAACAGCCTCCAGACGCAGCACAACAGAGGGAAGAGCAGATGACGAAGTCGGACGGTCTCCCGTTACGCTGACTTCTTTACGTTTCCCATCTTTGTTCGCATCTTCGGGCAGTGCTTCCGAAGGTGCCCAGTTTGCCCGCAACTCCAACATTTCCAGGGTCAATTTTCCTGATGGGTGTTCATCCTCGAATTTCGGTTCACGAAATTCGTCTTCTGTACGTAGTCCCTGTTCCCTCCGGAATCCTCACGCTGGCCGTTTCCACGCTCTCCCCAACTCCGTTCAGGAACATTTTGTTTTGAAAAAGAATACGGCTTGAAGCGATTATCGTAACCCCTACTCGTTCCGGTAATTGATTCGACGGCTTCAACCTCCAGGGCTCTAATAACGACGGCCCTCAGAGACGTGAAGCCGCCAAGTCCCAACGTTCGCTTGATCTCCTCGTTGGCCAACGCTACCACAAATTAAAGGACTGCTAGTTCGTTTCTGATTTCATAACTTTTATAGAAAAAATGAGTAGTATTTTATGACCTAATGTTCACAAATAGAAATTTGGCCAACAGAAACTAACTTCTGATTTTCAGAATTCATTGATATAGGGTAGGGGACCCAATTACTGTGGGGGTACCAATTACTGTGTCTATATTAATTATACTTATTTCTAAATCATAATGAATGTTTTAACATTCTTTTTAAAGGAGATATTAAATTTTTTCACTAAAATTAGTTCAGAATTAGAAAAGTCAGGCTAAATCAGTTATCAATTTTATATAAATTAGAGCGTGGATAAAAAGAGTATCCTACAAAAATTGCTGGTCTTTTTAGCTACAAAAAAATAGAAGTTTCCATTTGAAAACAACAAAGTTGACCTTCAAATGACCTTGAAAACGTCACCCAAATAAAAAACTGATACTGCCTCCCCTCTTTGCCCCTCGATAGATATCTTTTTAAAATTCATTATGCTTTAAAAATGAGTATAATTAATATAGGCATAGTAATTGGTACCCCCACAGTAACTGGGTCCCTTACCCTATTATATGATATTAATTTATCATGACTAGACTGCGAATACTTGTGCGAATATATATTTTTCATGTTGCATATGTTTTATACATTTTATATGACAGACTGAATATGTTACATATTTCTTGCGCATTTTAAATACTTTTCCCTTGTCATCGGTTATTTTTGCAGAGTTATAATTCATGATACTGTTATGCAACTCTCGGGAAATCCGATAATAATCAGTCAGTTTAACGTGTAAGTTCAACGTAACAGCCAGTTTAGTGACCGTTAGAAGTGTTCATTAATTTTCCTCACAATGCCTAGCGAGAACTGCCAAACAATTTGCGTTTAACGAATGGATAAATTGACAAATGAATTCGTCGATGCAACGTTTATTCTCGAAGGAGGTATTGTTCTTTACCTGGTGTGCAGTGAACAGATTAACTGTGACAAAGAATCACAGTTATCTCAATCTGCAAACATTGTGAGAAATATAGAAAGCGTGCACGATACTTTTCGAAAAACCGTTAAAGAAAATACTGATCATAATTCGTTATATAAAATTGAGAAAATTTTAAACGGTGCATCTACAAAAAGGCCAGAAGATGTTTCAGTACGGCATTTAAGTAAATGGTATAGCCGGCTAAGGGGGTCGTTAAACCGATTTTAACGGATATTGCACGGTCCGATAGTTAACCAAGAAAAAACATTTTCTGCCAATTGTGATCCTGTGCTTTGCCTGTAAAAGTAGTTATAGGAAAAATTACATAACCCCGGGTTTCCTTCAATTTCCTTCTTAATTGCATCTAAAAATTCTGAAGAAAGCTTAGACATATTTTGCGTTACAAAAGACGTGTTATAGACTTTTTTCAATTTTTTTTGTTGTAAACTCAGGGTATAAAAGATTAAAAACCTCAAAAAATCGAGGAAATTCAAACTTCTCACTCAAATTGAAAGAATGCTACTTTCATATTAATTCTGCAATGAGTCAGTATAAGCGTTATGGTAAACTTTTTCCACATTCTTGATAAGGTACATCGTAGTTAAAAAAAAGATAAAAATCAAGTTCTTCAATGCTTTATCCGTGAAAAACTGCACTTGTATTGTTTTCATACAAGAAATAGGATATTATGTAGATAGTATTTAATATTTCTATTATACATTCAGAGAAACAATGTATAAATCTAACAGTTTTAGTAAATTCTAAATAAACGACAATAATATGCGCATTATATTCCAATATCTTCACGAAGTTTTCAGCATCGCAGGTGGAGCAGCGCTTAGATGTCCGACTGCGGAACCTTTGGAAACTTTTTTAACACGAATTGAAATCCCGGACAGGATAAGTTTCCTTATTTCATAAATTACACGTTCTTTTTCAATTTCTTACCATCTAATTCAAGTCGTTTTAAAAATATCGTCATGCAATATATCATCATATAAATCATTGTATAACTTGTTTAATAGTCGAGTCTTTCATTTTCACTAACTGTAGGTGGAATTAAAAAAATTAAAGCAAGCCTTCTCAATTATCGTTGTTAGCATGCGGTTTCTCTTTCCACATGCCCCGTTAATTATAGTAAATGTACGTATGAGGTTTAATTAAAAATACCGATCTTTGATCAGTCAAGGTGCAATGCAGCAAACATGTATGTCTTGCTTGTATAAACGTAAGATTTAAAACAGTAACGATAGTAACAATAGTAACAGTAATTTAGTAACAATAACTTAGAAGGCTAACTATTATTTTTTGCATTCCGCCAATATTTGCTGCAGGTAAAAGCTCAAGAAACGGTAAAATTAAAAGTATTCCAACACGTTTCTTCAAAATATTTTTCAAATGTTCGAATAAACAAGTAGAAATGTTTAATACTACATAGTATATTTATTGAAAGAAGAAAACGCAAGAACAAGTTAGCTTCTCACGGAAGAAACAACGACAGTCTTTTCAATTTCTATGAAAAGTCTCCATTTTTTTCGATTTCTTTTTAGATTTTTAATTTTTTATAACCAGAATTTGCAATAAAAAGGTGAAAAAATTCTCTAACATGTACTTCGTAACCTGAAATGTGTCAGCCTTTTCAGAATTTTTAGACGTAATTAAAAGAGGGAAATGGGGAAGACCGGGTTTTTTAATTTTCCCTGTAACTACCCACACGGACACCGAACATGGTTGAAATGTGGTAGATATAATTTCCAACCCAAGCGATACCATTTTACGTTTGTATTTTACAATGCGATACATTTTGTAGAAAATGTGCGAATGACTTCTGGTAACTAACGTTATCTTTTATATTTTCCCAACGAATTCTTTTATTTTTCTGTTTTATACGTGGTCGGACAATAACTAGATCCATTTTGAATATTTTCGTTCTTTGTAATAATATGAAAAAATTAAAAGCTTGCATAGAATAGATGAGGAAATATTGTGACGCTAACTTTTTTCATGTGCGCGGCTACATCCCTTTAAATGGATTGTTGCGTTCTTTTATCGCGATATGATAGCCGGTGTTCAGATGATTTTAGCATGCTTTGATTGAAGGTCAGCCAAGGTCAAATGTAGTCGCAAAGCAAACTTGCGTAATTATATAGAAGTTGGTCCTCATCACTAACTTTGGTGACCTTAAAATATGTTATCAAGGTCATCGTTCTTAACAACTTTACCCTATACTAGTATTTTGGGTATTCGCAAAAAACTCTTAGGATGACTATAGCAAACACCGCTTTCTCCTAATGACCGAATTCGTCATTTAGAGCGGGAACGGGGCTCCACCCCTCACCCTGCACCGCCACTATAAGAAATCTGACCCAAACCGGTTATTTATTTATTATTCATTTTCTTAAGGGCCTGGGATAGTCACGTGACTTTTTAATTAATAATTTCCATTCACAGCCTTCAGCCACTGACTTAAGATCCGTCTTGGTCTTGATCCGACGGGTCTTAAGTCTGTGACTCAACATGTAACATTTGTTGCTCTGTATTATCGATATCATGAATTCTGACTCAAGAAATGTGCTTCAAGTTCTTCGCTTTATTTCGCAGAGAATGAAGACAAAATATAGTTCAATTTGTAGCTGGAGATATTTTATAGCGCGCACTACTCTCGACTTCAGCCAGAAAACTCATCCAATGGCATAAAAATGCTTGGATTCCACGGCATGCACATCGTTAATTTTTGGCCTACTTCTATCGCTTATATTACCAAATATCTGCATAATTCCGTCAGCTGATGACCAGCGCGCGCTAGATTGAACCTTCCTCTTTCGAATGAGCCCTTTCCCAGCGAAAAATATTCTCGTATAAGGACGGAAAGTTGAGGCACGTAAAACCATTTTTCGCCTATTTTTGTCGGTAACCTGATCACTCTACCTTATCGCGAATCTACGGGGTCTTGGCTCTTAAGGGGGGAACCTTCTGTAAAATGAAACTTGTGAGCATTCTTTTTTTTTTTGTTTAAATCGATAGAAAATTTCCTCAGGAATACGATAACAAAAATTAGAAAGTGATCAGAGATGTTCTTGAAACGTAAAATTTTGCACGCCGTGCGACGTAGTTAAAAAACTGATTACTCGATCCTTATGAAACTTGCTATATATATTCTATAAATAATTGGCTACAATTTTTATTTAAAACATTGTTATTAACAGAAAATCTGTCTTTTTTAAACTTCGCCATTTTTGCAATTTTGCAAATTTTATCATAATAAAAGAAGAATGTCATGTTGTGCGTATTTGCATAAACTAACGATTCCACTTTGATTTTTTTGTTTCAGATTATTTTTGTGCACTGTATACTGCACGGCGCGTTTCCAGGATTCCATTTTGAAGCCGCCGTTGCACCATTGATATTAACGATTAAAATTTATAAAAAATATTTTTGTTTGCATTATAACATTAGTAAATTGTTCCTCAAATTTTAAATCAATCTGCGCATTACATTTTTAAAAAAAAATTCTTGAAAAACAGGCCACTCACACAAGGTGCCCCCCTTAACACTGAACTTACCACCGCCGGTCAAAATGACCGTTCCAGATTTTCTATTTTACAATTACTGAAATGGTAAAGATGCTTTCGTGGGAAATGATTAAATAAATATATTTAGGAGAACCGCACAAAATCCAAATAAATTCAACCTCGTCATTTTTATAAGACAACATGTATTAGTCACTTTTAAGGGTCGGTAGTTTTAGTGTTAAGGCTTCCGAACAACCGGATGGTTCCGACTGCAGGGCACCTGAGTGTCTACCGACACTTTTTTTCAATAACGGATGCTCGGCTACGACTATAGATTAAAAAAAAACCATAGAGTTCGTAGTTCGAATGGAAAGTGTAGATATCAGTTACCGAATAAATTCTGTCGAAACATTTCGAGAGAAAGTGTCGGCTCGAATTTCTAACGTGGCAACGAAAATCGTCATTGCTCAATTTACTGGGCCAGTGAGTGCATGATACAGGGAACGTCGGAAATGCGGTTTTCACGTCTGACGACGTTGACGGGAACAACTGCCGACACAATCCGGACCAACTGATCCAAAACTCCATTACGCAACCAGCCCCCAGACAATTTCGGCCGGCCTCTATGTTCGGCACTCTCTCTGATTCGTTGCGAGCAGATACACGAAGAGCAGAATTAGCCCTGCATGGTGATCATCAGACAAATGGTAATCGGATATCGTCCGTAGGATACGATCGCTCGAATAATTGTTCCCTATTTAATCCGAGAATCTCCGGTCTGGTATTTGTCTGACCGATTTGATTGCAGTTAACTAGCACTTAGGCAAATGGTGTCCCGGTTGCCAAGTACAAATTACTTTTCGAGACACTAATCCCGCCACCCGAGGGTCTCAAATGTCGTCACGATGAATTCGTGTCCAGCACGTTCTATGCTGAACTCTTTCCGAGAAGAACGAAGCGACGATCGATTTAATCCGCTTGAAGATATCTTATTCGCGTCCGCGACTAATGAAGCATCGAGATTCGGGGTCATCGAGATAATTTAATTGTTCCGTGAATATCTCTCGGCAGGTCGACGTTTACGAAGAGGCTGATTACGGCGTAAACGCCAGAGTTAATTTCTCGATGGAGTCGATTGCTCGCTGGTAGAAGGCGGTTCTTGTTAATCGGACGGTAAGAAGACTCGAATCGTCCGAAGAGAAACGTTTATCGAGGATTAACGTAATACAGTTCGGGAAGACGTTAGAGGGGCTTCTTACGGCGGGAACGATCGTCGATTTCTGGATCATTAATCCTAGAACCATTAAGGATCAGGAAGATGAAATAATCTATCTTTTAAAAATGATGATGAATGTTTTATTCACTTCCGTTTACCGTGATAATCATTTTCCTCCCACAAGTTCCACCGTTGGGTTTCAACTGAAAATTGTACACATAGCGGCGTGCAAAAGTTTCAGGAAACTACTTTACTGCATGATTGTCGCGTTATCGCACAAGGTACAACATATTTCATAAAGTACGATAGGTTTTCCATCCCCAACTTTGGCGGATATGTACACCAGTTATACGAGAAAACGGACAACCATACAAAAATGTATGTCGAAGCTTTTTCGACACAAAAACAAAATAATTGAACATCGCAATATTTTTTCAAAACGGTTTATAGCTAGTAGACGCACCATAGGCTGAGATGCACCAGTTCTTATTGTGGCAATACTGGACGATTCTCAACTGTTTTTCTGTTATTATTTATAACATTTTAAGATTTGTGAATAATCTCAAAACGAAGAACGCGGGTATTATATTATTTACGTGTAACAGAAATATTAAAACCTCTTAATGCTCCAAACTTTTACCTTCTTATGGCATGGTTTTAACTATCAGTATCGACTTAAATAGTGACAATGGTTTCTCTTTTACGATTTTTCATCGTGTTTTGACCAAATTTTTTGTACTGGTTCTTGTTTTTGCATAGGTGCGTCTCTCCCTCAATTTAGGGACAGATGCACCATTAACGTATTTAAGTATATTAGACAGTCGTTTTTATAAAAAATGCAGCATCCCTTTTTTAATTAATTAAGAAGCAATAAATTAAAACTGAGAGTTGTTATTTGCCACACTATTTGTTAACATCTTACACTTTAATTAATTAACATTAATTAATTTATATTTATTGCTCTGTAATTAGGTAATTATAAAGGAGATGCTTCATTTTTTACAAAAACGACTGCATAGTAGATTCTAATAACTATTTTATTGAATGTTTAGAAGATTATTATTCAACTCACACCTAATGTAGATTGGACTTCTTGTTTAGAATGCCTTAAATGGCTCCACGCAACATGTACTATGTATTCTCCTTTGTGTAATATGTGGTAGACAAAAGAAAATAGAATACAAGTAGGGAGAAGAAAGTATAAACGAAAGGAGTGCGTCTATCCCCAATCAGGAGTGCATCTAACCCCAGGCCCTAGGGAGAAATGCACTTTTTCGAACTTTTTTAAACTGCATATTAATGTAGTAAAATAAAACTTTTACTCATTTAACGTCATATATTATTAAAGAGATTTAAATAAATTATTAAACTATGCCTGGTTATACTTTCAATTATTTTCAATAAAATTTTTATTAAACAGAAAACAAAATGTGGTGCGTCTCTCCCGGAATTACCCTGCAAGAGGCTGTACGTATACAGGGTGTTTGTTATAAACTTATACTATAAGTCTTACTGGCATATGGCAACCCGGTAACCTATGTCAATTTTTTATGTTCACTTCATATTTCGAGAAACGAAGGCGACCTCCAGTATTCTAAATGGAATGCTATATGTTTTTTAATGCCATAAGGCATTAAAAATATAAAGCGTGGCACAAGACGAATTCATTGATATGTAACATAATGACTTCCAAGGTCATACAAGGTCAGGAATAAGAGAAAGACCGAACATTTCAGAACATTGTATAAAAATTCTATTTTCGTAACGACGGAGAAACTGAATTTATTTAAAAAATATTATATTTTCAAATATTCGAAGATGCAACACCATTTTAGAAAGTAATAAAATTCTTAACTTGTAAAAACGGTATTACAGAATATTTCGGAAAAAGGTGAAGTGGGAAAGTCACCCTTTCTTGAATGAAAATGAAAGACGTAAAGACTATACGTTTCATAAAAAAATCGCTTGATACCACTTGTACTGACTGCATACGTTACATATTACCCAAATCTAATTGGACACACCTGCAAACAGAATTAACAGGATACTGGACGTATGTCCATTTAATTGATTATATTCTCCTGATACAATCAGTATAAACAGGTAGTAGTAAATTGCAAATTTGTAACTAGAATAATAATATATAATAATATGTTTTAAGATCCTTCTACTTTAACGTTTATATAAATTGATTGTGCATGCTCGTCGAGCAATTAGCACTTTCCATTTTTGGTCGTTTATAGTATTGCCGAATACAATAGAATAGAATGACTTTGACAAATTTGTGAAATAAGGAACAGATTAAAACAAGTATGCGAATAATAATGGTGGACACGTAAGAATTTTGCGCGACATAAATGAAAACAGTAGTCTTCTGTGAATACAAAGGAAAAGCGTAATTTAATATTAATTTAACATTCATTAGCATATTGCATTAGCATTAGTTATATCTTCTATATAACATGGGTGCTTCACAGTTCAACTGGTGCTGTTGTATAATAAATTAAATATTATACTAGAAATTGAAGGCTTTGAGTGCTTCAAAGACATTACTTGCATACATATTATAATTTGCTCGTTAAATAATATTCTCTTTATACTACTAAAGGACACTATTTAAAGTAGATTTGGGTAGATGCATCCTGAATGTTTTTTCGTCCCTTTGCACGTCACTTGAATTGAATTAATTAAACCGGCCTCCACTGCATAGGTCATTGGTCATGCACGTCATTTGACTCGTGTTAGTCTCACAATTGATAGACAGGCAAATCATTTACCAGCGTTTCCATTCACGCGTATTCGTAACTTCACGACCAGATATACATACATATACATATGTGCATAGCTATGCAGGTATATGTAGTGTAGATTGTAGATAATTGCTAAAGCTTTGTTAACTTCAATTTCGAAAATCATTTTGATTGCGACAATGATTCCATTTGAACCGTCCTCCTTTTCGTTGAGGAGCCTATATCGACCTGCTAAAAATTAATAACAATTCTGAATGTTATGAATAACTTTTTTCCTTGACAATTTGTCCTTCAACAAGTTGAATAGAAATACAATAAATATAATTTCAATTTTTACAGACCCGACGTATTTATAGCATCTAAATTACCGAAATTTTTACACAAATACTAAATATTTAATACATGCGAAGGAGAAATGTTGTTCGTTCGTTTATCTATTGATTGCTGAATCATGTAAATACCAGATCAATTTGAAATTCTGCAAGTAGGTAGGTAGCGAAACGTATTAGCATATAGGTCATGAAACAACCTGAATTTCAGCTATGTCCTCGAAAGAAACTCGAAAAACTGAGCAATTAAAATTACGATATCTGTCCGTGCTGATCCGGGTGATAGAACGATAGTGTTTTCTACTGAATCGTCATAAGAAAAATGAAGAAACCATGTACAGGGTGTCCCAAAAATTTTGTATTTTCTTGAAAAGGGGCGATTCCCGAGGTCATTTGAAGTAACTTTTTCCTTTGCGAAAATGTTCTCCACAGCTTTGTTAAGGAGTTATTAATGAAAAACGCAGACCAATCATAGTGCGGCTACAGCGAACGTATTCTGGCTCGGCCAATGCCAACGCCACGCTCAGCGGGACCTCTCGGCGTGTCTCAATCCGCTCGCTATAGCCGTGCTCTGATTGGTCTGTCTTTTTCGTTAATAACTCGTGAACGAAGCCGCGGAGAACATGTCTGCAAAGGAAAAAGTTATTTCAAATAACCTCGGGAATCATCTTTTCCAAAGAAGCATAACATTTTTGGGACACCCTGCATGTACATTGTATTCAAACGGTAGCAATCGTTTCAATCTTTCCTATATATGAAAGTAAAAACGATTACGTCCAGTATCTGTATTTATAAATTTCAAATCATACAATATGAGGTAGTCAGATAACACCCTCCATTACGTATAAGTTATACGTATTGTTGGGTCATCAAGTCAACAAACGTGCTCAAGCATATGGGTTGCCTCGAATGACTTGAAACAAGCTGGTCGGACCAATAATCCGATTTAAGGCGTACAAGCCTTTCAAGCCAAACGGCCCGGATCAAGCCGAACGGTCCGGAACCGGACCTACCGAACCAAGGTGGAACGGTCCGGACTAAGTCCAGTGTACGAAGCCACTCGAGATTTGTGGCGGAAGTTAGGATTCCATAAATACCAAGTATCAGAGAAATTGCGTTATATAGTGAATTCTCGTTGTATGTCAATCTTGCCGTTCTTTTTACTGACACGAATACGAAATCGGAGGTTCTCTCCGAGCGTCGCATTTGAAATACACAGAGCACGTTGGAAACCTAATAGTCATATCCGTCTACAAGTCATAAGAAACTTATGACCACTAAGCGCTAGTGACAAGAAGACTGCGAAAATGTTCGTCTCTAATACAATGTTGCACGGAGAAGTGGACAACGAAGCTCGAGAGCCGTCGTCGCCGAGGAGTGTGCCACACATTGTCGGCTATATCGGTGTGAAACTAGAAGACCTCTACTAATGCAATTACAAAACTTCTTTATTTTTCGTTATTTTTTTACGAAAATTTTACCTACATAATCGTGGCATTTTTCTTATTAAAATAAAACCAAATATGATATGTATACTTTATTTTACATAACAACTCAATTCACATAACCTCCTCGTTCCTTCCTCGCGCCGCTCCTGCCCTAACCTTAACCTATCTTAAAATTACCTTACTTTCTATCATCTTATCCCATATCTTATCTCCTATATCTTAACCTAAAATGAAACTAAAACTAAACATATAAATGAACTGTAGCACCCACGCCAACAGCATTCGAGAGAGAGAGAGAGAGAGAGAGAGAGAGAGAGAGAGAGAGAGAGAAAGAGAGAGAGAGAGTGCGATGTTGTACTAACATACGTATAGAAAGAAATACATAATGTTACATGAACTATGAACTATATAAGTTAGATTACTCTTAACACTTCTGTGAATCACCTCCCCTCTCACACACACATCCACGCCTTCCCTTCCCTAGCCAGCGGACCCCCTCTTCCGGTCGCTCACCATTCATTCCAATCCTCCTATATTTTCTCTTATTTCGAATTTATTGTTTGATTGCTAAATTTTTTCCTTCATTCATCCCACTTCTCCAAAACTTCTTCCACTCCTATTCTCTCACCATTCGTCCACTTTACTCAATCACTCCTCCCCTTCCTCCTCGACCCCTAGCACTTCCCCCTCCCTTCTCCCCATTCCCGTTTCCCTGATCTTCATACCACACTTCCTCTATCTCATTCCATCTCTTCATTTTTCCATTTACCCACATTTTCATATAACCTACCTGCACGTTCATTCCCTTCTCTCTTTCCTTCTCCGCCTCCCTTACTATTTTCCATCTTGCCCTCCTTTCTTCCTCTGTTAAATCATCGTCTAACCATTCATTCTTTCCCTTTAGCAACCTCCTTCTTTCCATTACTTTCCTTTTTTGCTCCAGATTCACCATTTTGACTCGCACCATCCCACACCCGTCCTTTCCTGCTTTCCCTATCATCCTTATTTCTTCTATTCCCTCTTCCTTCACCCCCACTAATTCCCACACCCTCCTTACTTCCTCTTTCAAATTCGTTCCTTCTAACTGTATCCTCTTTATTATTATGTTCTTCCTCTTCTCCTTCCTTTCCCACCTATCTTGCATTACCTCTATTCTCCTAATTCTTCTTCTATTATCCTCTACAATTTCCCTCCCTATCCCTCCTTCTCCCCCTTTTTTCCTCTCTTCCCCTTCCTCCCTTTCCAGTTCCTCTACCCTTCCCTCTACTTCTACATCCCTTCCTTCTATTCTTTCTAACCATTTTTCTATCCTTCCCCTTCTTCTCTCCTCCTCCTTCCTCTCTTCCCTCCACATCTCCATTTCTTTCCTCCACTCCTCCACCCACCTTTTCCCTTCTTCCCTCTCCTCCTTGATCTCTTCCACCATCCTCCGCACCTCCTCTATTAACCCTCTCATCATTTCCTCCAGCCCCCTAACTTCTGTCCCCTCCTCCTTGCTTATCCTCTCTGGTGACCTTTCTATTTTTTCACTCCTTTTAAAAACTCCACTTACCTCCCTCTCTCCTCCTTCTATTTCCTCTATTCCCCTTTTCCTCCCGCCACTTTCTAAACTTTCCAAACTTTCCGCGCTAAACCACCGCTCCAACTCGTCATCTTTCGGAATCTTCCCTATTCTTTCTTTTTCCGTCTCCCCCTCTACCTTCCCCATCCCCTTAACTTCACCATCTCTCCCACTCATTACTGCTGCACTTCTTTTCTATTTTCTACCTATCTCCTTTTCAAATTTCCCGCCTCCTTGAGCTATCTGCCTCCCGCTAGACTACGCCACCTTCCACTCCTTCCAGAAGTAATGCCGTGCACTCCTCTCTACCGTCACCCGGACCTAACCTCTTTCTCCACTCACTTTATCCTTCCTCCAATACTCTCTATCTCACTTCCCCGCCCTTATCCCTTTCTCTAACGCCTGACCCTAACCTCAAGCCACCCTTTTCCACACACCTTCTCCCCACGCACCTCTTTCTCTCAGCACTTTCACTCTAAATTTCCGCACACACTCTTTCGAATCTCAATTTCTCACGCGACCGGAAACGGAAGTCCAACCAAATATGATATAATTTCGATGATATTTACTTGTGTAACGAGCGACGAAAGTTTCGAGAGTTGAGACCAGAGTCGCGACCGCCGCGCCGGCACAAATTAAAGCCCGCGTGTGCGCAGGCCTTTAAATGAAAAATTTAACTTCTTTATTATTAATTATATTTTATGAGACTTTCACCAATATATTTGTGGCATTATTCTGATTAAAATGAGACCAAACGCGATATAATTCGGATTACATTTACACTATTTTTCCGTTAATGTAATTGTTATGGGAAGACTTTCATCGTTCATTACACATGTAAATATCATCAGCATTATATCATGTTTGGTTTCATTTTAATCAGAAAAATGCTACGAATATGTTGGTAAAAGTTTCATAAAAAAATAATGTAAAATAAAGAAGTTTTGTAATTGGGTTAGTAGTGGTCTTCTGATCTCACACCGATATAGCCGACAATGTTGGGGCCGCGACTGCTCCCGAGCTTCGGCCACTCACCGCATCACAGTGCGGACAAGTCTTTTTTATTGTCTGATTTTGTCAAGTACTGAGAATGACTCGGATAGTGAATAGCGTTTTGTTAAGTTTATTAATTTTATTTGCTAGTATTATAATTTGTTTAAGTTTATTATTGTTAATTTTACATATGGTTCATTTATTATTAATTTTGTTCGAAACTTGTTAGTTTTTAGAATTTTTAATAATGAATTTTTTTTTCAAATTGTTATTTTTTTTTGGTTAAAATTATTAACTATATTGGTAAATATAATTGTCTGTAAAAAATTTCATCTATATATACATTAATAACCAAACTACGAGAAGTGCTGAAAACAGGCCGTTTGTCCGCACTGTGCGCGGTGGTGTGAGTTTTTCCACCGACTTCAAATTGTAAGGTTAGCATTGTCATACAACGAGAATTTACTGTACTACAATGAAGAATTATTTTAGCCTCTGTTACAATCGTAGTGGGTGTCCCGGAAAAAATTCAACGATCGGAAAAGAAGGTGCACTCCAACGTGGCCATACATAAAGATCCCTAAATTTCTAAACATGTGTTAATGAATGCGCCTCGACGGAATTCTGCACAACTTTAACTTTCCAGCCATCATCAATTCACCAGCGGTTTGTCCTTAGACGGAACTACGCCCTGAGAGGTGCCACACGGATTCCCTGATCCTGCCATAATAGACAATGTGTGTAATAATAATAATGTGCCTGAAGTTCTACTTCAGTCTAATACAGGTATATTAAACTGTGTTCCCACAGTTCTGGAACTTCTTGTAATTTTGTTAGTAACTTATTATTTCTAAATGATATTACAAGAAGTTCTACAACTATAAGGACACAGTTTAATATACCCGTTGTACTATCGACTAATTTCTTCCCTCTAGTGGGGATATTAGCCAGACTTAATAATTGTCAGGGCTGACAAAAAGTATTTGTTCAAAATGTATTACAGTCAAACCTGTTTTTGTGCGGTAGATAGGGACTGCATAAAAAAACGCACAAAAAAAAAAAGAAACTTCATAAATAGCTGTAACAAATAATTTTTTACAACATATTAAAGAAAATTTTTTTATGCGGTAGAGAGGGACCGCATAAAAAAATCTCACTTAGATAATATGTCAAAGATTTACGAAATAGCGAGAAAGTGCTTTCCAAAAAAAATAAATAATTAAATTGCACATGGAAACATTAAAAAAAAATTAATTTCTCATTTTAAACATGGAGAAATTTTCAAAATGCATATAATTCAATACTACTCGTCTTAGTCCAAAACGCGCATCTTCTTATGATAAGAACATTACAAGGGTGTTATAATGCCAACACCGTTGGCATTCATATACCGCATAAAAAAAAAACGCACAAAACATATCGCACAAAAAAAAAACGCACACAAAAGGACCGCATAAAACCAAGTTTGACCACGTTTGAATTTAACAATAGGAGAAAAATTGCTTCCATTACAATTCTTCTATTACAATTATTCACATTGGATTGAAGGACAGTGGACAAATGGTTCTGAACCTAAGCTTCCGCAGTATGTAATTTATATAATATAAAATGTTCAAAAGAAAGAATGACTATTTGTAAATATGTATTAAGTAATTAGAATATTTGCAACGTTGTGCGAGTACGGTAGGCTCCACTGCGTTGTCAAAATACAATCTAACCATAATCCTTATCAGGATCTGCAATCAGGATCCTATCAGGAACTGCAATCCATCTTCGATTGGAACATAGATAACCGTAATACGGTATCAAGTCGCCCTGTTTTTCCCGTGTCGAACGATAAGCGATAAGCTGAAACGCATAATTGATTTACGATGGAAACCTAAACGGTTGACCCTCCTCTTCCGCAAACATGCGAGTTATGATTTCGTGTTTCATAGAAATTCCAGCGTTCGACAACCGTTTCAGCCGAGGAGGTGATCGCAGCTCGCCAATTCCCGAAAACGTTTTCACGAATTTCGAACAATTTCCAACCCGTGCATAGAAACGCGGCCGACCCACGTGTTCGAACACCGTGAAACGACCCGTATAAACGAAACATTTTTCCACATTTCCATCTGGCCGAACGCCGAGGGATTTGCGGCCCGCCCGAAAACTCCACGGCTACGATAATACGAGCATCGCATATACGATGATAATGCGTTCCTCGAGAGTTTCCGCGCGCGCACGTGTTTGGAATACGATGCCATGCCGTCGGACGGCTGTCTAGTCGATCAGTTTCTGGGTAATCTTACGCGCAGTTGCGAATACTATGTTACAATAGTAACAGAAAGGAATGATCTATAGAAGGACGATCTGACAATGAGAGGGTCTACAACAGTGGTTCGATGGATCGAAAATTGACAGATTTACAGCTAGCACCGTCACTTTCTTTCCAGAGAAATGTTTCCTTTCCTTGTATAGTGTTAAACATTTATGAGACTTCAACAAAGACAGACTCACGCCTGTCAAAAACCGAACTGTGACACAGATGTGATTCACAACCGCCGACCTATTTTCGCCCGTAGTGAAGTTTTTATTCCACGCAAATTTCAATAAAGAATCGTGAATTGTGTGCATACCTCAAACCGTATTTACTTGATTTACATACGCACAGTATGTACGTACAGCAGTCCCGGGCAACTTCTTCCCCGCTGTCGCTTCACAACTCCCACTGCCAGTGTAACGGTTCCCCCACTATCAACTATTTCACGCTTTGCCTCGCGTGACAGCGTAACTGCGAATATATGCGTGTATATCTACACTCCACAGGAATTTTATGGAGGGACCCAGAAGTAGGACGAGGAGTCGTCTGTGGCTCGCAAGCCAGAAGTTGCCCAGGCCTGATATACGCACAGTATATTTGAGTATACAGCGTTATTATTAATGAGAAAAAGGGCGTGGATAACCGTTGTATGTAGCATTTATTTAACTGAACGATATTATAATAACTTTGCGCCACTGCAGCCCAGCGTCGCCTGACGAAGGGAGAGAGCACGAATTGAGGGGAAACGTTACCCTCCCTCTGCCAGTACCGGAGTATGCACGACAGAGACGAAACGCGTCACGTGACCGGGCCGCAGCGGAAGCGTGGCGGAATAGTGCGGTAAAGGGGAAGTTAGAGGGGGGACACAAGCCTTGATCTGCCGACACTGTTACAGGCACGTGTCTCCGACTAACCTAGATGGCGTTACTCGTTTAAAGGCCCGGTTTTCGTAGATTCGCGATAAGGTAGAGTGACCAGGTTACCGACAAAAATAGGCGAAAAATGGTTTTATGTGCCTCAACTTTTCGTCCGTATATGAGAATATTTTTCGCTGGTAAAGGGCTCATTCGACAGAGGAAGGTTCAATCTAGCGCGCGCTGGTCACGAGCTGACGAGATTATGCAGACATTTGATAATATAAGCGATAGAAATTGACGATGTGCATGCCGTGGAATATAAGCATTTTTATGCCATTGGATGAGTTTTCTGGATGAAATCGAGAGTAGCGCGCTCTAGAAAATATCTCCGGCTACAAATTGAGCTATATTTTGTCTTGATTCTCTGCGAAATAAAGGCAAAAACTTGAAGCACGTTTCTGGCGTACCAGAATTCATAATATCGATAATACAGAGCAAAAAATGTCGGATCAAGACCAAGACGGATCTTAAGTCTGTGGCTGAAGGCTGTGATCGGAAATTGTACAGCAGTTATCGACCTGCTGACTCTGAAAAAGTCATGTGACTTGGGTCCCGGGCCCTTAACTTCAGTACCATTTTCATGTGGCGGTCGAATACTTCCAAACGCTACGATAGAGGTCGGCGCCAATATAATATAAATATACCTTTACATTCAACAATTATAGTAGTTTTGAGGGTTTGAACATTTACGAATAAAGCAGGACAAATCCAGTTCGAGTAGTTAGTATCGATGATTCGTAGGACCAGCAATATTCAATCCGGTACTTTTCCAACTGTTTTGAGCAGTAATAATGCAAACTAAATTCACAGTAGTATGCACACTATCCTAAAAATTGTTCGAAATCGACTGTACGTTTAATAGCTTGTTGAAGTTATCTATATAGACGTATGTGATACTATCAAATGATCTTGGAAAAACAAAC
The DNA here is from genome assembly GCF_050948215.1 of Halictus rubicundus. Lineage (NCBI taxonomy): Eukaryota > Metazoa > Arthropoda > Insecta > Hymenoptera > Halictidae > Halictus > Halictus rubicundus. The sequence goes on along the minus strand of NC_135161.1, from coordinate 3,245,328 downwards.
ACATCCATTTAAGAAATCAAAATATGCTTACCTATCGCATCTCAGAAACTAAGAATATAAAACAATATTTGCTTCCGTCAAAATATGCATGGTGTTCCAATATTCGTAGTATAATCAGAGGGGAGACGATACTACGTGAAAAAGTAAGTCGAAAGTGTGGAAGGAAATTGTTTTTCACTAAGCTTTGCTTCAAAGAAAACGTTTTTTAAAAATCGTAAAACATGCGATTTATCCACCGAAAATTGGTTAACGCGTCTGCCCATGATTTGCTCTTTGCACTTGTAATACACACCAACGCACACATGCTCCATAGATTGTCAGTGTTGAAAGTGTGCCACTTTGAAAAATCTGAAAAAATTATATGTGAACATCTATAACGAGATGCTATAAGTGTAAAAATATAAACTTAAATTTGCTAACTTCTACAAGAAATCGGCATTTCAAAATGTTTTTATTTTTTTAAATTCGGTTTCGAAGCTAAAAATTCTGAAAAAATTCATGGATGTGTATTCTAATAGCCCAAATATGTCTGATTTTTTCAGAATTTTCCATTGAAGAGGGGAAGAGAAATTACGGAAATACCTGATTTTCTTTGTCCCCGATTACTACCCCCCATGTCCAAATATAGGGTTGAAAATTCGTATAAATTATTTTCTTTGCATAAGCTATCGAATGGCCTATTGTGAATTTATTTTGGTTTAAGGGCACTTTTTATCCGGCTGTACCCTCTCACACTAACGATGCGTCGAGTTATTTTCTTGATTAAACTGGACGCGCTCGTGTATGCAGTGCTTCAAGAAGTTGAAAAGCTACTCAGAAGATTCGTACCCGAACATTTTCTCGACATCGATATCGGTTCCAAGTAAATCAGTTCTGTCGCCGCGCCGCGCGCCGCCCGAATGCAGTTAGGTAATCTATATAATCTCGATACCGGCGAAATCGCTTGGTCCAGTTTCCGTGTACCGAAACTCAGTTGCGCAGATTTTTGTCAGTGGCCGCCACCAACGAAGTATCGAACGAAGTTTCTGTGCTGTTCCGTTAATCCGCCCATCGAATTTCCTCCTACACAAACTACTTTAATGCTGAGTCCACGTAGAAGGGACGACCCACGGATAACTAAAGGCGTTCTAGAGGATGGCGGCTTTGGTTATTAGCGCTTACCCAAATTTCGGTGGGAAAGTGTACACACATTTTATCAAGGGTTGGACTAAAATTTCCGAAAATATCGGTTACACTAAATGAGAATTATTATTTATATGGGTTTGTTTTGTTTTGCTCCATTCTATAGGTAACCTATACACCCAATGTTATTTCGGTATTAAAAAAAAAAACGAGTGAGACCTGTTCATGAAAGTTTTTATTCGGACACTTATCCGAAACAGGTGAAATATATTTACGCTTAATACATTAAACGTTATGCCAGTCCTTGGGGACCGACGGTATTGGATTTATAAAATAATAATAATAATATATAATATAGAATTCATACAATATTAAAAAATATAGGAACCGTTTTAATAGATTTGATTGAAACAGATTAAACAGAAATGAGGTAAACCAAATCTTTTGCTTTAAATTTAACTTAAATTTAAGTAAATTAAAATTACAAATAAATGTAAATTTAATTTAAAAGTAAAGTGAAAAGCGAGACAGAACTAATGAAACGTAAACAACCGTTCAAACGACGGAATATAAAACACGACGTAACCACATAGCTCATTACACTTCTTATCTCTAAAGAACATTATTACTGAATACCCGATTGTTATCTCGCAGCTAGTTTGCAATGTACGCAGTGCAGCGCTCGTAGCCTGCTCGTCGCGCGAACTGGGCGTAGCATAAAATCCCAAAGCGACGCGCATCGTAGACCTGCGGAAAAGCCTCGCCAATTCAAGATAAAATATCCCGAAAATCGACTCATTTAACCCATTTGCATCAAAAGGAAGAACAAAAAATAATGACCTTGTCACCAATTTCTTGCATTGTATTTAAGTAGGAAAATCTGTTTGAATAAATAAATAAAGTAAAATATAAATAAATAAAATAGAACAACATAGAATTGAATAAAATAGATAGATATAATAATATAATAGGTAGATATGATAAAATAGTTTGGATAAAATAGAACTTGATGTTTCAGTAAGTTGTATATACAATATACAGGGCTTCAAGCTAATTTGATTACCTCGAATAACTACTAAACCGTACAGTTTATGAAAATTTTGAAGAAGCCAATTCCAGAAGCCCAACAGCATATTTCAAGGTCATTGAAATCGGTCAGGAATTCGCTATTGTAAATAATTACCGAAAATTTGTTAAGCTCGATAACTCTAAAACTAACAGATATAAGAAAAGAATTATATAAATAAAAATGACTTAGATTTTTATAAGGAATAATACGGTAAAAGCGAAATTTGAATAAAATTATAAGTTCTGATGAAACTTCTGCCAAGAAGTATCTATGAAATTTAAATAGAGACATTCGGAACATAAATGCATTTGATAAACAATGAGGTAAAGTGTGTATGCAATACGTACAACCCAGTAAAATGATGTTAGCATGAAAAAATATATTGTACCACTTGAAGGGTTGAGATTTCGAACTATGTATAGTATCTCTAATAAGGTTTCTTTACTCATTGTCAACATGTGGTGTGTCCTATGTATCATGCGCGCATTGAATAGTTCTTTCCAATACCTTGAATATTTATTTGAAACAACATTCGAAATATTGAAAAATATTTGTCATAAATCAACGGTTTCATATGAATGGTATGAGGGTCATAAGTTCAGATTACGTTTGGAAACAGTTATTACCAAATAAATAATGTTTTTCATAAAATCAAAAATTAAATGATACAGACAATTTGTGATGAGGAGTTTTTATGTCTGCATCTGTGTTAAAGATTGTCACAAAATTCGCGGTAATTTGAAAACAAGGTCGTACCGAATGCTCGTACATATAAACTTTTTGCGTTATTATTTGTGCCTGAATCTATGTATGTATGTATCCTACAACATTTTTCACATACTACAAAATCATCCGGTGTATTCAATCGTTGACAGTAACGCATCTGACATTATTTTCCAATTAAAATTCCGACGTTTATTTCCCGAATGTAACGATACATTTTTATCATTCATTTGTTATTCGTATTAATATTCGATAATAATAAATTTCTGTATTTTTCTTGAAAAACAATATCTGTGAAAATATCGTGTTCTGTACAGTATTTTCATATTGAAATGTTTCAATTAAATTACATTGAAAACAAAGTTTTATAAATTCTTCACAGTGGATTATTCAGAGCGAGACGTTTAACGTAATGATTTTAAATCGTTAATAAATTCTTCGCAGCATTAAAAAATATTTCAAACAGAAATAGTATGGTACGCGGGAAATTATAGCATTATACAATTAATTTTTTTCTATTTTCCACTTTTATCCACCAACGGAAATTACTAAATAAAATCTCGTACCATACGATGTCTAAAGTGAAATGGATTTTGAGTCATCAGCAAAATAAACTTTATTTCCTGTCATGTACTTTTTTTCGGTTACGAAATCGTGTCTACGAATCTGGAGACGATAGAAATGTAAATCATATCTTTAATCTACATGTCTACTCTTGACATGTTATAAGGCAAAATATATTTGTAAATTATTAACACAAATAACATAAATCTATAGATATGTTTACATACAGGGTGGTCCTATAAAAATAAGCACTTGTGAATATCTCTGTTATTTTTGAAAATGTGAAAAACTTTTTAACCAAATTTTTCAGTACCGTGAGGACTATAATATCGCTATAACAGTTTTTTTTTACAGGTGAAAAAGTTTCAAAGATTTCACGGTCATCTTAATTTTTTAAAATAAAAGCGTATATTTTTCTATACACTATTCGATACACCTCATAATTCTTTATACAAAGGTAGTAAGCTATGTATGGCGAGAAATGATTAATTTAAAAGATATTTCAACTTCAAGTTTGTTAAATTCTGTAGATCTTATTTCGCGTTGAGATAAACACGAAAAGATGGTATTTACCATCCATGGTATTTAAATGATGGTATTTACCATCTGTGGTATTTAAATGATGGTATTTAAAATCTACAGAATTTAACAAAATTGAAGTTGAAATATCTCTTGAATTAATAATTTTTTGACATACATAGGTTACTATTTTTGTATATAGAATGACGGGCTGCATCGAATAGTGTATAAAAACATGTAGCCATATTGTAGTCCTCTTCATACTGAGAAACTTTGGTTGATAAAGTTTTTTCATATTTTAAAAAATAACAGAAGTATTCACAAGTGCTAATTTTTGCAGATTTTATACATATGTATGCAGAAAATTTCTTGTTTACTGAATTTTTAAAATAGCTGTTATTATCTTCACATTTTTAAAAGTTATATGTAACGGAATTTACATGTTTACGGGATACAATTTTAATGGAAAAATTTTGTTTCATATCCAGTTGGAGATTTAAATAATAAAATGAAAAGACTTAAATAATAAAATCAATTATTCAATGAAATATTACTGCCAAAAATTATGAATTATTATCGTTATACAACTATATGCTACAATTTATGAAATTGTGTTCCAGAGATGGTCTTTTTAACAAATTGAATTCATTAGCTTACCATAAATGTAGTATGTCCTCGCGTCGGAATTCATTTTTATCATTGATAGCTGAATCGATTACACCCAGTTACGTGGCACGCCCCATTTTGTTTCTGTGTCTGATCTAATACAATGCCATTTGATTAATGGACATCATTTACATACTGATACATCACCGCGCGGATCTCGATTGAATTATCTGCTACACTCGACACGTGAATTGAACAAGGAGATCGAACATATCCTTCAAAATCAAATTTCATGCAAATTAATTGAGCATTCGCGTTAATGAAACATTTATACGGATTACTTTACCTCTTATTTCTATACTGACATTAAACACTGCTAATTATAAATTACTTAATTCAATGTTAAATTGAAGATATTTTCCATGTATTGCTATTTTAAGTGAATTAAATATCATTTAATTAACAATATTGATCAAATTTTCATTAGTGCATTGATGTTCATTATTCTAATGTTATTAGCATAGCTTTTGATTTTTCTAGTCTCAATGACACAATTGTACACATAATAATAATAATAATGAATAATAATAAACCAGTGCGTAGATAAAAAATAAGTATCCTACGAAAATTGCTGGACTTTTTACGTACAATATGATCCCATAATAAAAAATATAGGTTTCCATTTGAAAAAACAAAGTTGAACTTTAAATGACCTTGAAAACGCCACCCAAATAAAAAACTGATACTGCTCCCCCCCCCCCCCTCTTTCCACCTCGAAATCCTTGGACACGTGTTTTACACTTTTTTAATATCTTCCATACTTTTCGAGATATTCGGCTTGAAAGTTTTCAAATGAACACCCTCTATGTATGTACGTACATATTCAAATTCAGCTTTAAGCCTACAATTGGTTGTGTGTATTTTGTCGTGGACACCGAATCTTTTCTCTCAAATTTTGATGCGCCGAGAAGTGCAGGGTTGTTTTAGACTAGACTTCCTAACAGTAAGTACTGCATGGTTAATGAAGAGTGAAAGCGACTATAATCCGGTCGAAGCTATACCTGAAGTGCACCTGCTCATGAGAAGATTTATACATATACCACCGTGCCCCTTGTATGTATACCAGCAAAATTGATTTTAAAAGATGGCGGTGGCACTGGTGTGTTCTAGATTCGACCAGAATTTCCTGGAATTGGTCCAGCCTGTTGCGCCATCGTGAGACCGCTGCACCGGTTCAGTTCGGTTCTAAACAGCAGGCCCCTTGCACTAGCATATGCCTCTCAGAAAAGGATCAAAAGTCAAGCAGGACAAACCTCCGTACGTAACATTTCATTCATTTCAAACTATCTTATGTTTCATTTATTACATTACCATCTTATTATTACTTTTACCATCTCCGAGTTGTTCTGTACAGTGATTTCTCTATATGTGTCGTCAAGATCTGGATGATAAATGTCGCGGAATTATCCCCACTACCGGGGGGTATACCCCGTGAGAGGCATCGGACGCCGAGAAGTGTAAACGTACCACGGCTTAGGTATGTCTCCTGGACGATACATGACGCTGGCAAGACCCGTGTTATTGACATACAGTGTGTCCCGCGAACTCTGTCCACTTGAATATCTTGATTATTTCAAACAATACGAGAAAACATTACTTACAGAAATTGTAGGGTTTAAGAAAAACTTCTTGCAAGAGGAGGCGTAGAGAAGATATAGAGGTCACCTTTGTTTTTTTAAATGGAATGCCCAATTTTTGATGCTCGATTTCGATAGATTGCCGTATTCCGAATATAAAAGTACCAAAGTGTATTTGTCCTAAAACTTGCCGTTGCTGAGATATTTGACTGTTTACATTCTATTACTTTCATTATGGAACGTATTCAAGGATATGCTCACTACGTCAAACGTAAACATTGGTAGGCTTTCGACGTCTCTCAGTGTCAGTCAGTTTCTCAGTTAGTGAACATAAGATAGTCAATATGAAATTTTCATTCGAAGAACAATTAGAAATGCTTCAAATTTATCGAGAAAGTAAGAGAAACGCAATTGTGGCTCGAAATTTGTACGGTGAAAGATATCCAAACTGCATATGCCCTTCACACAAGATTTTTGAAAGATTGTGAAAAAATTAAAAGAAACTGGAAGTCTCGCTGTTCGTAAGACGAATCGTGAGAAGCCTGTATGTAGTGATGAAGATAATGAAATTAATGTTGTTGCAATGGTACATCATAATCCTCACATCAGTGTACGTCAGATTCAGCGCGAATCTGAAGTCAGCAAAAGTAGTGCATCACGAATTCACACTCGTCACAAATATCATCAGTACCACATTAGCCTTCACCAGAAATTACATCACATGGATTATGTACATCGTGTTAGATTTTGTGGATGGGCTCAAGAGCAGCTACAAATCAGTCCACTTTTTTTCTCTTTAATACTATTTACCGATGAGGCTGCTTTTACCAGCACTGGGCGTGTTAATTTACATAACACGCATTATTGGTCAGTATAAAAAATCCTCACCGACTACGAGAAATTGATCATCAACGTCGCTGGTCCATTGATGTGTGGTGTGGAATCATAGGGCAACAAATAATTGAGCCTTATATCATTAACGGCAGTTTTACGGGTCAAAAATATGACATGTACTTAAGAAATACATTGCCAAATTTATTAGAAAACGTACCGTTAAGCCTTCGTCAGACAATGTGGTATCAGCGCGATGGATGTCCAACACAATACGCTCGAGGGTGAGAAATACACTTACTGAAATATTCCCAAATCGATGGATAGGACGCGGTGGCACTATTTGCTGGCCAGCACGAAGCCCAAATTTAACACCCCTAGATTTTTTCTTGTGGGGAACATTGAAAAATATTGTGTGTCGAGATGCACTAACAACTCCGGAAGATATGAAGCAACGAATTATCGCAGCGTGTGTTACAATAGACGCTCCAACAATAAGACGTGTAAGAGACGCAACAGTTCAAAGACTACAACGTTGTATCCCTGCAGATGGCCGACATTTCGAACATTCTTCATGAAAACAGTCAAATATCTCAGCAACAGTAAGTTTTAAGACAAATATACTTTAGTACTTTTATACTCAGAATACGGCAATCTATCGAAATCGAGCATAAAGAATTTGACATTCCATTTAAAAAAACAAAGGTGACCTCTATATCTTCTCTACGCCTCCACTTGCAAGAATATCATTTATACCATATTATGTAGTTTCTTAAACCTTACAACTTCAAGATATTCAAGTGGACAGAGTTCGCGGGACACACGGTATATCGAGAATTCACTGTCTCTTAAGGTGGTACGTTCGAGTAACTGCCTAAACCAGTGCTGCGCACATTTGCCTTAACTGAGACGAAACCATTCCCACCGTAGAGCCTACTGTTCCCTTCCAGTAAGCGCCGTTGCCATGGAAAAAGGTCGCGCTTTGCCTGTTGCGTATTGCTACGTAGCTACATACGGTGGGGCAACAAAGACACGAGACACCAGCGAATACGACGAAGGTGCGCGCTGCACGATAGAAAAGTTGTTGGGGGAAGCAAGGGTTTCCGGGGCCCCAACCGTGCCCAGCACTCGTCTAAACATTCAGCATGTAGCCAAACAAATACAATTTAACATGAAATTTCAAACATAAAAGATTAACTGCGAGGGAATGTACCATCAATCTAATAGGCCAGTTGGAAGAAGACGACTAAATGATACCAGGCCAAACTTAACTTATTCGTATTTTCTAATTAAAACCGAGCCAGGGAAGTGCAAAATTCCTAATAAATGCAAATTACTATGTTTTGCTTATCTAAAATTTTAGTACCTATATCTTAAACAATTAAAACCGTACACGGGAGTGTAAAAGTTTGGTACACGCATACAATTAATTTTCGTATCGTAATAAAATGAAATGAACAAGTAAAGCGGCAAGATAGCGTAAATTATCATAGAAATACAAATTTTAGGGAGAGAAAAAAGAGATGGTAGCCGGGAGATTTTAAGGTCGGAACAGCTCCGAAGAGATGCGTCATTCATGAAAGTAAATGATTCACGTTAAAGTCCCGTAACGTTTGTCTACCGGTTACATTTTATGGTAGCCAGGGGCAACGTAATTCCGGCGGATACATACATGTCTAACGCCACTCCCGGATTCAGCAGATTGTTCTTCCAAGCTGCGCAGTCATGTGCCATCGAATCGCGAGGACCACGGGGTGAGGCGCGATTGCGTTTCACGAATGCCGCCCCACGTTCATAAATGTTCGATCAGCCGAACTAATTACTCGAGTTCGAGAGCAACCGAGCAAACGCGGCCCGTTTAGATGCGGAATTCGATACGCGTGCGTTATTTTCGCGCTGGGTACCACACAAATTTCAAATACGGATGAAACCTTAGGCCTTAGGGAAAGGTCTCGAATGTCTTACCGATAAGCTATGCAATTTGCTCCATTTCTGTTACAGAAACACATATTTTCATTCGGTTAGATATTCGAATACATTCGCTTAGGCGTAGCCCATAACTTATACGATCACTCTGGGAACGGAATTTCAAGCAATAATTTTCGACCGTATCACTATCGTCACCCTGTTTTATGCACTGCAAGACAAAAAATTCGCAGTATATTGTTTTACTCAGTTAATGTTACGTTATCTTATACAGGGTGAGACAGTAAAAATTGCCACCTGAAGTAAATAATTGTTTATTAACTTTAAAAAAAAAAATGTTTGAAATGAGATTTATTGTGTCCGAGGTGAATTGAAGGTACCTTGTTATAGGGACTAGCAACAAAAAAATATATAGTGTCATTTGAAAACTCAAGGTCACCTTGATATCTAGTTTTAGAAAATATAAGCCCTTAAAAAATCGAACTGTGTTTTTCCAACGAGCCCCCTCGGATACAATAAATTTCATTTCAAACATTTTTTGAAAGAGTCAATAAACAATGAGTTATTTCATGTGGTAGTTTTTACTGTCTCACCCTGTATTGTTTCTGTAAAAAGTGCGAGATATGTTATAGTTGAATCAATACATCCACAAGCAGTATACCGGCAGTAGAAAAAGTTATATTATAAAGTTATATTATATAAAAGTTATAAGATATTTTCTTTATCGCTCCACAATTTTGTTTACCACAACAGAGAAAAATAGAAAAAGTATTTCCCCGTGAAGCATCAAAAGATAGCAGAAACATTGAGCCAACATAATTTCATACGCAGTGCATATTCTGAAAAATCAATATTATACAGACAGAAAGACTGTCATATATTTATACATATAATGAACAGTGCACCGACGTATTGATTTTCATAAACTGTTGCTTAATCGTCGACAAATAGATATCGTTCTCGAGCACTTCAATTATTTAAGTCGAATACTACAATTTTACATGTTATTTTAAATAAGAAATATTCATAACCCTAATTTGATTGATCAGATCCTACAATTTTTAATTTGTTACCTAATCGTTGCCTCGATAAACAGGTTAATCGACAGAGATTGTAACAAAGAAGAGAAACAAAGAATCCGGAAATCGTTAACGAATTTAATAATTCATTACGTTTTCTTTAATTGTACAAGATCACTGCTGTTCGGCTATCGTCCGTACGGGCAGTGTATTTTACTTCTCCGAACATAGAAAAATTGTTAAATAGAATGATCACCGTCTTAATTCAAATGACGTAATTTTCCCGTAACTTTGCCCTCACCTATGCTCGCGGGCATTGGCGTGCGCCCAATATGCCCATGCCCACCCAGGGTCGCCAGATCAAGGGAATTGATTCGAATTGAGGGGGAAAAAAGTTATCCTCTCTCTGCCAGTGCCGGATTAGTCACGTGACACTGTCGCGCATGCACGACAGAGAAGAATCAGAGAAGGGTATAAGAAAAGTAATGGTCATTCGTCCTAGGGATGAATCTACACCTCTGGATCGATGGGCATTTGTAAAAGAACACAACATATCTCAAGATTATCGAAATCGGCGAGAAATTGCTAAAATAAATAATTACCGCAGTACAGTGAATTCTCGATATATGTCAACAACACTGGTCTTGCCAGCGTCGTGTATTGCCCAGGAGACATAACCGACCCGTGTCATGTTTACTTGAACTTCGTGATCCCTCACGGGATATGCCTCGCGGTAGTGGGAATAATTCCGCGACGTTTATCATCTAGGCCTTGGCGACATATATAGAAATCACTGTATCTTGCATCAAATTTCATACTGTTAACCCTTTGCAGTCCTATGTCGACTCAGACTCGACATAGACTTTTGCACCAATAGTTTTTTATTTTATTGATTCCTATTACGTTCATCAATAAAATCACAATTATATGGTACGCAAGAACAATTATAGTGCTTCTCAACCGTTCTAAATCGGTCAGTAGATCTACCTATTGAAATACAGTGTGTTCGACAACAGGTGGAAGAAAATTTAGGGGGTGGTCCTCCCTGACAATATAAGACGAAACTGAAGAATAAAAAATTGGCAATTTCGGTTTCGTCTTTTAGTTATAAACGATTAAAAATCCGCCTAACATGCGGCAACCGGACCAACAGAGGTGTCCTTTGTGTACGTCATAGAGGCGCGCGACAGTCCAGTAACAAGTGACAAATACATGCTTACCTTGGTTCTCATTTGGGGCGCCAGCGAGGTGAAAATGTTTTAAGGATTCACAAATTGAGCGTTGCACGACATTGAACCTACTCACTTGTTAAAATCCACAAGGGCATTTCTAATATCCGTCCTATGGAATTATCGAGTAGAAGGAATCAATGCGTTTTCACTCTACAATCACGCTCACGTAAGTAATTTACTGGTGATCACTATAAAATGGTTTGCATATATCCATTGTGTCCACAAATATTGAAAAGTAACCTTCGCAAGTGCAAGTATTCACAAAAATGCGCATATTTGTTTACGTGACTGTCGCGCGCCTCTATAACGTGCGCAACGTACACCTTTGTTGGTAGGGTTGCCGCATTTCAGGCGGATTTTCAATTGTTAATAACTGACAAACGAAGCCGAAATCGAAATTTTTCTACTCTTCATTTTCGTTTTATATTGTCATGGAGAAATTTAATAAATTAAATTTTCTTCCATCTGTAGCCAAATACCCTGTATAATGGAATTATATCATATCGTATCCAATTCTGAAACAAAAGAGTTAACATTTATGTGACTACAACCATTTTAGTTCGCTCGTACATACGTCTGTATATTCCTTCACAATCATGGCCATAAATGTTACGGAATGTCTGCAGTGTCAACACGTCGTTGAATATTGTTAGACCGTCACTTGTCCGTTTGATAAATGCAACTAGGTGGAGGCGACAGTTATTGCTGAGATCGAACACGTGTACTGTGTGATTCAACACGTCGTGGGGTTGTATTGCAATTACGTTCGCATACTCAATTGAGTTCGGATTGGTCGCAGTCCGAACTACCACCAAGGGAAGTTTTTGATTCATTTACACCTACTGCGCCCGTATAGCAACATGTTCTAAATTTCAAACGTATTTCGTAGTATAATAGTAATATACATATATATAATTCTATGAAAGCTGCTGTAGTACGAGATGATATCTATACTAGGACTTAACGTAGAAAATATAAGGATTAAGTCTCTTTTTTTACTGTGTAGGAATATACAATTCCTAAGTAAAAATGCGTAAAAATTTAAGAAAAGCGTAATATTGAACTTTATTCTGAAATATTATTAACAGGAATTAGAAAAATATCTAGCATTATGTAAAAAGTGCAATCATTTTTGTATCGAAGTATGCCTGTAACCGTAAATATAAAACAGGCTCGTGAAATATCTTGCCTGTTAAAATGTTCTAATTAAATAATTAATTTTTACATATTAATTTTAGTATCTAAAGCCGAGGTAATTGTTTAGATTATCTATTTCTCACGATTTCTCGATTTTGATGAGCCTGAACTGACGCGCATCTTTAATTTTTTAGATTTTTATGAACATGGATTTATGGTATTTAGCAAGCAACATAATTGATTTAATTGATTTTTAAATTTCTAGGCATACATCCGGCAATCTCTTCAATAAGTGACAATTGAATTCTGTTAACAAAATAATAATAATAGTAAAATAATATTTATGTTTAACTGTAACAATTTTTTTGTAATATAATTGATTTATTTGTGGTTTCGAATTTAACAATTATATTTACTCCTTTCTATTCACTGTATAGACATATATTGGTAATATTCGGTAAGAGACGTGAGTGGTACAATATGTTTAATATGAACTCAAATATCAAATATCGTGAAGCATATTATTTGTTTTAACGTTCAGAAAAAAATAAAATAATATTCATACTTTTATATAATGTAAAAAAATTAAAATACTTTTACATAATGAATGGTATCTTGTAGTTCCAAGCGTTTAAACACAATTTTTAAATATTTTTGAGTTTTAATCCTGAAAGAATATGTATGGCATTTCTATCCTGATTTTTTGGATATACAAGACCAGATTTTACTTAAAATAAAGATATACAACTATACTGCTGTCTATTGTAATAAAAAAACGTCGAATTTCCGTTTCATTCAATGTACCATATCTATCGACTCGTTTCCGTGTTGATATTAAAACTGTTATTATTCCTTTTTGTTAATTCATTACAGCAGTGTCGTCGAAGCGTTAATTTATTTTGCGAGCCAACGGTGCGTATAACATATCTTCAGAATTAAAAGTATTTAACGAAGTCGTTGCTTTGTTTTATGTTATAATATATTAAACGTATAAATGCGTGAACAAGAATACGTAATTTTGTAACAATCTGAATAGGATTTTCCGAATAATTATATAATACAGCTTCGGAAAAGAATTTCAACTTTTATAGTGTTTTGTAAAAATTAAAAATCGCAAGAAATGTGGTTAATCAGTTTTAACAATTTATCCTACCGTATGCTATGTCGGAGTCATTCGTGACCAGTCGCAGTTTGTACAGTTTTATTCCGATATAAGACGACGCTTTCTATTTCGAAATAAGAAAATCGCTATCCCCTTCTCTTTCTTCATCCGAAATACGACGATCCGGTCACGAGCCATCTCCTTATATCGAAAGAAAACTAGTGAAACATCGGCGAGGGTCAGAAATGACTCCGGCATAGTCCTAGAACTCGCAGAAGTCCGAGGGTTAATAACTAAATACGAAACGTGTGTCATCTTAATCACTATTCCGCTTTATAATTTTACGTAAGTGTCAATTCTGCAAAGAATTGGGGCGATTCCGTTTGAAACAAAAAAGGCCGAAGTACCTGATCGTATTTTTCAAAATATTCATAATAATGGAATTAAATCGAGCATGTAACGTTTATTGATATTCTGTCGTAAGGAAATGTTGCTTACATAAAGTTCACGTGATTCATGTAAGCGCACCATGTAATATGAATCCGAAGACGTGATATATGGTCGCGTAATAATTTCAAGAAGAACGTACCAGAGTCGAGACAAAAAACGAAATAATCATATTCGTTTCCAATTAAATATAGTTTTTCCATATCCGTAATCAAGCTTACATGGAATTCTTTACACGAACGGTATATGTACGCATATATATATTTTTCTCTCCTCAAGTTCCCGTATTCCGTTTCTACGTTGGATGAAAATAATTAAACTCTTCCAGTTATTTCACTGAAAGAAACGGAACGAGGGTGGAATGACACTCGCTCTATTCCCAAGGACACTATACATTCACAATAATGCGCAAGCTTTAATTATTATCTCTGGGCAACGGTGTTCCGAGTTATTTGTACGAAGCTTCAGAGATGAAGTTAAAAAACCTGTGAGCTCGGGAGAAAAAAGAAAGAGGCGGCAAGCTACCGGTGTACTTTAACGTAAGAATGCGACCTTAATTGCAGTCGGACGCTGAACGAAGAGTTCGAAACGATCGTAGAAAAGCCGTTCGAGCCCAGTTGCGTCGCGTCGCGTCGCCGGTGTTCGAAAAGAAAAGCGACGAGTCGTCGGACCATGGCGATCGGGATCGAAGGTTTCTCGCTTCGGAACTGAATTCCGTCGCTATAAAAGCGGAAAAGTTACTTGGCTTAAAAGCCGCTGCCGCGGTGGCCGCCGCCATCGCCGTCGCCGTCGCCGTCGCCGCCATTGCCGTCGCAACCGAGCCCGGAAAAAGGAATGACAAAACGATCCAAGGGTAAAAATCGCACGGGAGAACTTTCGCAGTACATAATTCACCGCATAAGTCCCCGGCCCATCAAACTCGCCGAAATAGGTCGGTCGCGGGAACAAATATCCAAAAACACTGCCATCTTTTACGATGGCCGGTCTCTGGTGGGGTACTCGTGTCCGCGTAAACAGGAGACCAAAGGTTGCGGAGATTGTTATGCAAATGCCTGCGTCCGCGCCCGCGCCCACGCCCATATCCATACCCATACCCACACCCACAGCCCATACCCTCACCCACACCAGCGCCTAGGTCCGTGACGTCGGATAAAATAATTTCAAAGCTTGAAAAGGAATTAAAGAGCGAGCCACGACAAAGCGTTTCCCGTTGAAAACGTTGATCCTCGAAAAAACGACGGGGAAGAGTTTTCCCTCGCGACGCAGCTGCCAAGCTAGAATGTTTTTTATCTATCCTATCTTACTTTCTTCGTTCTTTCTTATTATCAACTGCAGACAGTTGCTTCAATTTTCATTTACCATCCTTTGTCGTTTTGTTGTAACCGACTCGTCATAATAACAACATGCTATGAGACTGAGCATGTTGCTAGCGGAGACTGAAGTTCTTTGGAAGCAGTTTTGTTCATAAATCAGTTTCAGGTAGATATACAGGGTGGTCCACGCAATTGTTTCAGGCCATAACTTCGTTATTAATGCATTTACGATAAAATATCACAAGAGAAAGATAAATGGTTCGAAGTTCACTACATTCGTAGGCCCTTAGATTTTTTTAGGTGCAACTGTGCATGTGCAATTAATAATTGCACCATTTCTTTAAAAAGAAATTCATATTTTTTGTTGCTATAATCGATTCCTCTGTTTATTCTACGTAAAAAATTATTAGGGTACCATGGCAAAAAAAAAATGATTAGTTCTCCAGATATTTTCAAAACCTGTCTTTATTGAAGAAGATGTTCAAGCGTTTCACGACAATGTAGTGAACGTAAACACCGTTTCGACATTGCTGTCATAACAGAGACATGTTTTGAAAATATCTCGAGAACGAATAATTTTTTTGGTATGGTACCCTAATAATTTTTTACATAGAATGAACAGAGGAGTCGATTAGTACAACAAACAATATGCATTACTATTTAAAGAAATGATGCAATTGTTAATTGCACATGCACAGTTGCATCTAAAAAAAGATCTAAAGGTCTACGAATGTAGCGTTCTTCGAACCATTTATATTTCTCTTTTGATATTTTTTCGTAAATCCATTAATAACGGAGTTATGTTCTGAAACAATTGCGTGGACCACCCTGTATACAGTGGGGGACAAAAGTATTCGTACACTTGGAATATAGAAATAAAAGCAACAATATTTTCTATATTATTAAGTATATTCAAATATACGTGACTGTATATTATACATTACACTTCTAACAACAAATGAGCAAAAAACAAAGCCAATAACATCACTTAGTAACGTGAAATTAATTGAAAATTCACACTACCGTAAGTAATTGCCAGGACAAAAGTATTCCTACACCACCATTTCTGTTGATAAACACAGCAGTTACGAAGGAATCACAACATTCCGATCAATGTAAACATTACTTTAGAAGATATCGTGTTAGTTTCATTAATTCTAGTCGTGGCGAGTACACGTTATTAGTGAATATTTGCAATATGGGTAGAAAACGCAATGAAACTACGTTGGAAGAACGAAAAATTATTATACAGTTATACGAAGAGGGAAAATCATATAGAAATATATCAGAAATACTAAAAAGAAGGCGATCAACTGTACAGCGTATAATAAGTAAATATAAAAGAGAGAGAACATTGCAGAATAAAGAAAGAAACGGCAGAGCCTGGAAGCTAACTGTGAGAGAGGTGCGTAAAATCGTCCGAATTATTACACACCTTCAAGAATATATGCACAAGGAAGTTCGTCCGAAAACAGTACGAAGAGTGCTAGATCGGGGAGGATATAACAGCACAGTTGCGAAGAGGAAACCACTCATCAGCAAAGTAAATAAAAAAAGAGATTGGAATTTGCAGAAGAATACGTAAATGCTAGCGACGACTTCTGGAGGAATGTAATATTTTCCGATGAGTCGAAATTTAATATTTTTTAGTCGGATGGTCATAAAAAAGTGTGGCGGAGAGCTAATACTGAATTAGTCCCAAAATTATGCAACCGACGACGAAACACGGAAATGGAAGTGTGATGGTGTAGGAATGTATTGCTGCTTCTGGAGTCGGAAAATTAGTAATCATAGATAGAATAATGG
Source organism: Halictus rubicundus (assembly GCF_050948215.1). NCBI lineage: Eukaryota > Metazoa > Arthropoda > Insecta > Hymenoptera > Halictidae > Halictus > Halictus rubicundus. The sequence goes on along the minus strand of NC_135161.1, from coordinate 3,228,275 downwards.
ATAAACATTTATATTTAAATTTTTTAAAGGAAAATTTACACGAAAGTGCAGATAAATTAGGTATTGGGAGAACATTTTACTTTAACAAGACTGTGATCCGAAACATACAGCCCATATAGTGCGTCAGTGGTTGTTATATAATACTCCCCACATGCTAGTAACTCCTCCGCAATCACCAGATTTAAATCCCGTCGAACATGCATGGGCAAAACTTGAAAAAAAATGTACGAAAATGCGACATCACATCGAAAGAATATTTAAAAAAAAATATTAAAGAGAGAATTGTGTAATTTAGAATCTGATTTCATTAAAAGTTTAGTGTTATCAATGCCCAACAGATTACATGAAGTAATTCGTCAGAAGTGCTATCCTACTAAGTATTAATTTAGGAAATTCCCGTTAAATTAATCGCAACACTTGTAATAATGAAATGTACGAATTTGCTATTGTAAGTTACGAAATGATGTAATTAAGTTTTGTTCTTGCTCATTTGTTGTTATAAGTGTTATATACAATATACAGCTACATATGTTTAAATACAATTAATAACATAAAAGATATTGTTGCTTTTGTTTCTATATTCCAAGTGTACGAATACTTTTGTCCCGCACACTATATACGAATAAACAGTCGTAATATAGCTACAAGATATGAATTCTGAATGGATTTTATAGACGAGTATAGCTATTTCAGTGGCATCTTTGTCGATTGCTCTGCATTGGAAAAATAACGAAATTTCATTTAAACAATAAAGACGAGGTTCATCTGAATTCGACAGTTAATCTGGCTATTTGCAGGGTTAATAAACTTTAAAGCATTCTCCAAAAGTAATCGCCGAATGTTTTACCAATATCGTCCATTACACCACCTTTAGGATCAGTACTGCTTTAATCATCAATTACATTTTAAGAAGTTCGTCACTTCTTGGTGGTATTCTGTGCTTATTGTTGTTCGTCGTAATTTTCCATTATGTTCCTTTTTCTTAATGGAAAAATATAAAAAATTACAAAATATGTAATATTTTAATTAGTAACATGATTACGGTGGTGACCTTAAAAATGATCTTCAAAAACCATTAATCCTTTGCACTCCTATGTCGAAGCTGAGGCGACATTTAACAAGAGTTTACAAAATTCCAGAGTGCAAAGGGTTCAAGAAACATTGATCAAGAAAAAACTATCGTACTTTTATCAAACGAAGTAACTCCAATACAAATAATTCATCTAGTAAAGATTATAATTTCAATTCCCTAGAGGTCAGATAGATCGAAATCGTCTGTTTACACCAAACGTCGCGTCGAAAGGTAGTTCGTTCCACGAGTAACGTAACAGCCATAATATTATCTTTGAACATTGCATGAGAAAAGAAGTAAAAGTTTCCTGTGGATATTTTTTCTCGAGCATACTCTCCATTCTTCGTACGGAAATTCACCGGGCATGTTCGACTGCAATAACCTCACACTAAGGCCGCGACTGCACTCTAAAAGTTATTACGTTGAATTACGTGTAACACTCGTAATCTCGGGGATAATGTAGGGAAGTAGCGTGAAGCAAATAAAAAAGACGAGAAACAAGCAGAAGAAAAAATGCATCGCATTTTGCGCATTACATTTCAGTTGAATTCCAGAATTCCTGCAGAATGATGAAAGAAAAAGTCAAATCGCGAATAAAGTTTCATTGCAATGTCATTTTTACCATTATCTAATTCATAGATTTATAAATTGTTCATTTCATTCCACTTTTACGTGCATTATAATCTTGAAACATTGAAAGAGTCGAAGTTAGACTTAATTTTAGAATTTGATTCCATGTTGTAATGTGATGATTGGAATAATTTCATGGGAAATGATGTTGTGTAACAAAAATTCCAAAAATCTCTAAAACCTTCCGATCAAGATATGACCTGCTTTTTTAAATTAACGTTTCTTTTCAAATCGACGCATTTTAACGAAGACTACAGAGTCTTTTAACAAGTTTGTAAGTTTCATGACTTGAAAGAGCAGTATTCTAGTTCACGGAACTTCTGATCAGATAAAATTCTTATCGGTTAATTCGTTAATTGTAGGTAGATACATAAACAAGCGAGTTTAAAAAGAAAGGTTTAACAATGACATTAGCAATGCAGCTTCCGGTTCAAAAGTATAAAAATCCTTTCATTTTCCATTACCTACTGTCTTCAATTGATGATTTTAATAACATTTTTAAAAGTAACATTATGTTTAGTTCTCTGAGTTACAAGCCAGCCTACACACGTATATTTTACATACATTAAAGCTTCTCGTACTTGAACATTTGAATTCTAAGTAATTCAGAATGATGACCTTGACAACATATCGAAAGCTGATTGAAATCGGAGAGAACGTAGCACTTCGACAAGTTTACCAACGTCTGAATACATGTATGTACTGTATACGTATATTGTACCAATAGACAATTCAATCAATGACGATTTAGTGTGAAACATTAGGCAGTTGATTACGCGTATGTCGCAAAGATTATGTAATGAAGCAACTGAAGAGACTTGGAATCCAAAAGTGGAGGAAATAAAATATTTTCGTAACAAAGTCAAAGTTTTTAGAAACAACGACGGTCTACGGATTTTCGAAAGGAACGCGGACATCGTTGGTAGGAAAACATTGTTTACCTTGTTAACCGCATGGCGCGGCGCGGCGATGTGATACAAGTTTTTTTCTTTATACGGCACGGGTTACCTGTTAATCCGGTTACCCGATTCTATTCTCGATAAACGCGTTGAAAGTGCTAACACGCCATCGGGATAAGCCAAGGTTGGGCGGTGGTCGGTCACGTATACGAAAGTTCGCGCGCACGGAAATTTTCGAACCTAAATTTTCCAAGGATTCTTTGCCCAGCGGATATTACGCTACCTGGTAATATTATTGCCGGCTTTGCAACCGCAATTTAGAAGTATGAACATGTGATTATTTGTTTAAGGTGGCGTGGAATTTTTCTGTTTCCTATTACGTATAACGTGCTTACTGTTTCTTTACCGTATAATTTACCAGTTTCCTGCTACTATTTCTCTTTTTTACGAACATTTTTAAAGCTTTCTCTATTAATGTAGATCACGCAGATACTTTAATTTAAAAAAAGAACTAAATAAGCTTCTTTGATGTAATTTATTGTAATTTAAAATGACCCTAGGGAACAATGTCCGTTGCTGTATAGCATGAGCAGTTTGAACAGTCCTAAAGCGCTTAGAATAAAATGGTGCAAAATAAGAATGGCATAGTTCGGAACATAGCGATTGTTAATATACTGCGAGCATATTACGTAATGAATAGCGAATGTGGTTGCGCAGAAAAATTTCAAATTAAAGGATGTCAAAACCAATTACATTCAAGGTGTCCCAAAAATATTGTACTTCCTTGAAATTGGTGATTCCTGAGGTCATTTGAAGTAACTTTTTCCTTTGGAAAAATATTCTCCGCGGTTTCGTTAAGGAGTTATTAACGAAAAACGCGGACCAATCAAGGCGCGAAAAAAGCTGAGGGACTCTGTCATGGCGGCAGGTGCCGCTGAGCGTGGCGTTGGCATTGGCCGAGGACGAAATCCGTCCGCTGTTGCCGCGCTTTGATTGGTCCGTGTTTTTCGTTAATAACTCCTTCACAAAGCCGCGCACAACATTTCCGCAAAGGAAAAAGTTACTTCAAATCACCTCAGGAATCACCCCTTTCAAGGAAGTACAACATTTTTGGGACACCCTGTATACACCCTGTCTCATATTTGGATTTTAAAATCCCAACTATCTTGTACCGTGAAATTAATGAAACGACCATAACACGTCTTGTTTTCTAATGTTAGATAGAAACTACTAGAAAGTGACAGTTCAATAATTAACTGTTTCTGGAAAAAGCTATTTTCCTTTTTAGAGTCACAATTACATTTTTTTATACTTCTTTATGGCAAATGGATCAGTCATTTGTGTCCAATTTGGATAACATGTATTGCGTTCGTGGAAACTGTTTCATTAAATGACTTCTGCAGTTATTTTCGCTTCGTAATCCACGTTGAAATAATCCAACTCGCGGTTCCCAAAACTGCGTAAACGAACAAGATGAAACAGTCCTCAGTAATTTTCTAGAAAGTTGTAAACTGAAAATGCGCTTCGTTGTACCCCACCATGTATGTACGTATAAAATTAATTTCGGTGCATTCTCCAAACTGTGGATCATTGAAACATGGCTTGCAAGGTAAGCAAATTATTGGATAATTTTCGCAGCAATTTTCAACATTATTCCTCATTGTTTTGTATTAATTGTGAAATTAAGGAAATGAGAATACATGCATGCGAGACCATTCCTTCGATATGGAGAAAGTACACATATTCGCTTCTCCAATTCTTGTTTTTGTACTACATATCATTTGTGGCATTATAATTTAGCTTGCAACAAAAAGAAAACATATGTACATGGACTGGTATATTGTTGAATCGAGTTACTGTGTTTGGCTAACAATAGTCTAAATATTATTTACGTAATTTACAATATTTGTTTAATAGTAGGTACGTTTTAAATGAAATAACGTTTGATTTCAACATTATATTAATATTCGGACACTTTTAAAAGTTATTAACGCTTTTGTTATTTTTTATAGTTCGAAAATTGCCTAATATCTTGTTGGGTTAACTTCGTGACTAATTTATCCTTTAAGCGTTGGGGCATATTACAAATTATTGTTCTCAAATGTCCAATGGTAATACTATTCTATTCTTCTTTGTACTATTCTAATCGTTGTTTCAACATTTCTTTGGAAGTTGTTGCAACTTTTCTAATTCATCAGATTAGTTTGTGGTGGTGGTTGCAATAATTTTAGAAATTAATTAGTTATACATATAGCAAATATTTCTGCACAATACGTTGGTACTACTTGGTAAGGTGTCAGGGATTTCAGTTTTTATAAATTATTTCTGCCTAAATTATTTTTTTAAATGTTATACCTATAATCAATACAAACTAAGTTGCCTGCTTCAAACGACGAAATGCATCCCCATACAAGCACGTTTGCAGCTTCGTGTTTTATAGTGCATTTCATGTTTCTCAATTTAAATATTTCATTCATTTTCCGCCACACCATTTGTCGTCCATCAGAACCGGAAATATTACTTTAGTCACCGAAGAGGACGCCGTTCCAAACTGTATGTTTTTTTTTAAACGATTTCTCTTGCAAAATTTAATCTCTCCTGCCTATACGTTTTAATCTAATATTACGATCTTCCGTTGATATTATGAAAACTCGTAAGTTGCCGTATATTGAAACTAGTATGTATTACATTTACATACATACCATTATGACGACTGGATTTCATGAATATCAAAACACAACTGACGTTACAGAGTTTTACTGGCGTTTACCGGCGATAATTGGAATGTATGGAGGAAGTAGAATGTCCATTTTTTAATAAACAATCATATATCTGAAAATTTTTTTTATATGTAATATGTGAATAAGTCTTTCGCCTCGTTTAGGTCAATATTAGAGAACGAGGGGAAAGGAAGGAGGTGTTGAGGTAGCCCCCCACTAACACACAAATATGCTTTGCTTTTACTTTCACCCTTAAAGAGTATGTTTAAAATATATTATTTATTTCGTCATATTATTGAAATGTAATATTCATTTTTGTAATATTGGATTCGCCATTTCAATGGCGAAATCAAATTATTTTTTCGAATACCCGTCCGCCATATTAGATCGGTCATCTTGTTTTTTAAAATTTCAAGTTCAGATTCGTAATCGGTGACCTTGCATTAGCCGATTGGCATGAGACAAATCACGATCTTTTTCCGCTTTAATTCAAATGACTTCACTACGGAGCCCCGTAGCTCTGCCCTCATTATTTGCCCGCAAGCATCGGTGTGTGCCAAATTACCCATGCCCGCCACAAAGCTTACTGAACAGCATTAGTATTCACTATGAAGAATAAAGTTTTGTCGCAAAACGTTGATTTCTTTAATATAAGGTGAATGATGGAAATAAAAAAACCACTATTCATCTTTTACGCCTTTGCCTCCAGGATCAATGTTATTGCTACAGAAAATAACTTTCTGTGTAAATTAAATTGTTTTCACTTTGATTTTCCTACAGACTATTTTGTTTTCAGTGTGATATTGAGATAATAAATAATCACACTGCGAATTTTAGGCAGTTACAGAAAGGATCAGAAGTCATTTGAAACAATAGATAGAGTAAATGTATTGATAAATATGGATCAATTAGTTTCAGGTGATTGACTTTGTTAACGAGAGGAAGTCTGTATCTTTCGCAATAGATGCAAGAAAGCAGTTTGTATAAAGATTCATAGTGCATAAATAACAGTTTTGTTGTTTTTCCATGAAATTTTTCATTGTTTTTTAAAGCAAAGCCTCAAACGATAAACGGTGGTCCCTTATTTTTATCAACACCCAGGATCATAAAAATTATTATCCAAAATTATTCTATGATTACGTTACGGGAAAAACATACTATTGCTGTAACTTATCTTCATATGTCATATTTTTATTACAATTGCTTAATAAATCATCTTTAATGGTTTTGTTATATGAGATTTTGGTGATATCTTTATGTATATGTAGAAAACATATACATATGTGCATGAATTAGAAATCTCTTTTGCGATTAGTTTTAAATAAACACAATTTACACATTTTATTTATTAAACATAATTTCTCATTGTTCCCTTTAATGTACTTGTTGGTGTGAGTTTGATTCGCGCGCCACTTTACGTTGGATATTTTGTAATTATATGTATGTGTGAAATCGCGTTTGTTCTTGCAGCGTCTTCTGGTTTCGTTTCGCGCACTATATACATGTGTTTCGGTCCTACGTTACCCACGTGGGACTACAGGCGGGAGAAAACTCAAGGGGTGGTTCTCGATGACAATATAAGACGGAAATGAAGAATTTAAAAATGAAGCCGAAATCGCAATTTTTTTATTAACAATTAAAAATCCGCGTAAAATGCGTCAACCCTACCGTATACGTTGGGTACGTCAAAGAGATGCGCGACAGTCACGTAAACAAATATGTGCATTTTTGTGAATACTTGCATTTGCGAGGATTTCATTCAATATTTATGGACACAATGCATATATGGAAACCATGTTGTAGTAATCACAAATAAATAAGTCAGACTGATTGTAAAATGAAAAGGCTCCCTTTACTCGATGATTCCATAGGGTGGATATTAGAAATGCGTTTGTGGATTTTAGCGGGCAGGCAGTCCAACGATTAATTTGTGAATCCTTAAAACATTTTCACCTAACTGGGGTCCCAAATGAGAACCAAGGTAAGTATGTATTTGTCACTTGATACGTCACTGTCGCACGCCTCTATGACGTACGCAACGCACACCTCTGTTGGTCGGGTTGCCGTATTTCAGGCGGAAATTTAATTGTTAATAACTAAAACATGAAGCCGAAATCGTAAATTTTTTATTCTTCATTTCCGTCTTATATTGTCATGGAGAACCACCCCTTAAATTTTCTCCCATCTGTCGAACAGTCTGTATATCTTTATATATGTATATACGACATTATAGTTACATTCTCCCATTAACTTTAACAGTACTAATATTTATAATTGTTGCTTGGTTGTTGCATTTCACTACACGATCGACCACGTGGGGATTATTATATATCGAGAACAAAGCCGGTAACGGCCAGTGAGAAAGTAGTGAATGGGGAGAGAGTGTAGCGCCCTCGAAAAGCGTGGACGAATAGAGGAACTTTTACAATATCAATAAGTTGTCCGAGAAAGATAATAGAGATTCTGAAAATAGAAGTGATAATATAGATATATCTAATTGGACTCCATGGTAAATGAATCTTGTAGAAAGGGAATGACTGCAGGGTCGCAGTATGATGATAGCAGTATTCACGGCAGTGTTCCACTGACAGATTTCTCCACCTCGTGATCCTGACGTTATTGGAACATAGCTTCAATAGCGCGTAACTCTTGGCAATTGGTATGCCGAAACTGATAATGAATCGTGCCAGTATCAATTTGCAGGAGCTTGCTGTAATACCTATTCGATATCTATTCAACAGTATTTTTATACTATATATTTTGTTAGTCGGGTCGACAAATTATTCATTCCTTTCTAAAGCAGGTGGTACCATCAAAAATTGTCAACTGTGTCGTGAATAAATGATAAAGAATAAATCATCCAGGACCAATGCATCGCTTTGTTATATTTTAATTTTTCTATCATTTATACATATTTCATTGACGATATAATCATGTTATAAGCGTTGAAGACGATTTGCCTCCATTTCAAAACATGACATTTTATTGGTGGTCAAGAATTGTAATTTTATAATCGTATAGAAACATTCAACTTGGTCCGGTATAAGATTTCAGGGATCATCGATAGGTGTATGTTTTTCATATCCAGTAAGAACGCTTTCTGTCCGGGTTTTAAAACTATATCTTTAGCAGGAAGAGCTCCTCAGAGAAAAGTTCTAAACTAAGAGCACACTGGTTCAAAACCAATTCCTATAATGTTGAATGGAACACGAAAGGCGAAGTTGATCGGAGGAGCCAAGGGCCGTAGAATGTCACCAAGTTACAGCGTACACCTTAACTCACGTGGGGGCACGGAATGAAACCGCCAGGCCGTTCTCTATTTTAACAAGTTGTTTCCAGTATTACACGATAACGTAGAGCCCGTTACGGGGAAACATACGATCGGCACTCGTTGTCTCCGGAAACTGGCCTTAAGCCACTTGTACTTCGATCGATTTTTCCATCCTCCGCCCCGTAATGAATACGATAGAGAACGGTTTTCAAAGCGTCTGGCACGAATCGACGCGACGTTTCCGGCTTGTTCCCTGCCAGAGGAAACTGTGCTTACAGCATCGTCGCATCGTCGCATCTCGCATAGTTGCATTCAAAGCAATTCGACTCCGTTTCCATTTGGCCTCTCGGATGTCAGTTTCGGAAAACTTTCCATTCGCCTTGATCTTCCGATCAGAGGAATCAATTGCAAATTCAGGTGAAGCTTTAGTTTCAATATTATTATTGGGAGCTGAAAAGAACTCTCTTGGAACGAATGCGGGAAGGGCACGCCCCAAATCACGCGTATTTTCGGTTCTAGCGGAATACAGGGTTCTCTCCGTAACTGTCGCAAAGGTCTCTACCGTAACTGTCAACATTTTATTCCCACCACTGGGGATCCCCCTTGGAATCAGTCAACCGGTAAACTCGCTCGACGCAAAAGATTGAAACTTTAGAATTGTTGGTTTTTTTATGGAACTTTTGACACCGTATTCGTGTTGTTTTTCTAAATAAAATGACAACAAACATGATATAGTTATTACTTGTGTGGTAAGCGATTAAAGTTACAGACGTGAAAGAAGACGGCGAACGGAAAAGAAAGAGAAGCAGAGAATCGAAGCGTCGAACCTCAGTCCATCTATCTTTTTCAATCACTATCCTTCTCTACATGCGGCACACTACAAAGAAGCATCTTTATGACCCACGGCGAAAATTAAAACGAAGTAAAATTAAACGAAAATTAAAAAGAAGTATTTAAAAATTCTTAGCACCCACTTATAAAATTGAGCTACACAGCCAAGTAACATAAATGTAGTAACATTTTCATTGATTCACAGAATAGTCCTGCATTTTTAGTCGGTACCGTAGACATAACGTAAGAGCAGACGAAAAACGAAGGAGTAAAAAGTATTGTTGATTTTTCCATTTTACAGTCACCTGTTACTAATGTAACCTTATCTAGTGATATGAGTTTTGCAAAATTCACTTTTTACTAAAACAATGACTTGTTAACATTTTCTTCGTAGCGAAGTATCTGGATTAATTAGTAACTATTTACAAAGTTTTATTTAACGATCACATGTGTTGTGATCATTATAATTTGACCTATATTTCCATTTATCGTTAATGTATCTTAGTTAATGATAAATAATAGGCTAAAAATTATATGTTTTCAATGTAAGCGCCCCTAAACTTTTCTGTTTAAAGAGCACCGTCGATGTGTTATGCTATGATAATCAAACAAATCAAAATAAAATCTTTCTTAATAATTATAGCCAGACTACCAATTCGTGTAAAAGGTTTTACGAATGAATAAAATTTTAGTTCAAACAACTTTTTACTAGTTGCGTTGGACTAGTTACGTTGTAGACTCTTTAACTATTACAACACGATATCGAATCCAACATTTCTTATAAATTGTACTATGATCCTTTATCATTAAATCCACCCATTGGATCTAATTAGACCAGGAAGAATTTATGAGATGATTGTAATTCAAATATTATTCAGAATAATTCAATATAATTATGTTAAATTATTGATATAGGCGAAATTAACGATGTAATTGTAGTTACATAAAATGACACTAAATACCACATTAGCATAATTAGTTCAGATCCATAGATTTATGTCACTCGATTACCAGACCGCAACATTTTTAAATGTGATGTAGGTGTACAGTTATTGACTGAATATCGGTTCACCATTAGTCAATACGGATTAAAATTAATTCTCATGAAATTCAAAATTATATGTCTCCGTCTCCCCTTTAAAATTAGATAATAATAATTTTTATATTAGAAAAGTTCTCGACGAGAAAGTATTCTCATAGCATTAAATAATGATTTGACCGATAGTCTTAATTCTTAATTCGTAAGTGGTAATATTATAACATTAATTATATAGTTTCTCTTATCTTAATTGGTTTTAAATATCTTCAAAACAGAAAAACATCATAAAATCTGGAATTCAAGTATATTATAACAAATTAGATAAAACCGTTCCTAATACGTACCATTTCGTTGCATTAGTTCAACTATTTCTTGCTATTCTATGTATAATAATCTGAACAGGAAATCATTGTATAAAAAATGTTCAGTCAGATAAATTTTGGCAGCCGTATGTTACGTTACTTCTAATTATGACTACATAACTTTAGATAAAAACTACATGGACGATGAAAAATTTAATCGAAACCGGTAATAATTAACGGATACAGAATCTGTCTCATGATCTAATAGAGTTCTAGATTAGGGTAAGGGACTCAATTACTGTGGACGTACCAATTACTCTGCCTATATTAATAATACTTATTTTTAAAGCAAAATGAATATTAAATTTTTTTCATTACAATCATTTAATATACAGGGTGAGTCACTTAACGTTTGCACCTCAAATATCTTTGTTGTTTCTAAAGATACGTAAAATATGGTAAGGACAAAGTTGAATGGTACAATGGGGCTGACACGATGCCAACAAAAAATTTTGTTTTTATGTCATTTTTTTAGACATCAAGGTGACCTTCATTTTTTTAAATGGAACCACCCCTTTTTAAACACCTACAATGATAGTCCCTTTCATTAGGAATTCAGTGACAATAATTATTCCAAGGTCATTCAAGGTCACAGACAGAGAAAACGTATAAGATTTAGAATATGAAAGCAGAATACGTTTATCACGGTTGAGACTTGTAGTAAATAGTAAACATAGTATGGTCGTAGTTAAAGTAAACATACTAAGGTCCTTCAATGTTATTGTTATTCAGCATTCTTATTTACTATCAGTATGTTTCCAAATGCGATTCCGTCTTATTCAATGACTGAAAAGTGTGATATGATCACGATTTACTGTGAATGTAGACAAAATGCAGTGCAGGCCCGATTACTTTATGAAGAAAGGTACTCCGAGCGAAACACTCCTTCTAGACAGACTTTCATTAATACGTACAGGTTTTTCGAAGTACTGGAAGTGTACATGCAAGACAGCACAACCGGAAGAATCCCACGACTAATGAAGACAATGAAATTAATATTTTAGCAGCTATAGCTGTCGACCTTCACGTCAGTACGAGAAAAATTTCCCGGAAAGCAGGCATAAGTCAAAGTAGCGTAATACGAATTCTGGCCCGAAATAAATTTCATCCGTTCCACATATCGCTCCATCAAGAATTGCACGGGAATGATTTTCAAAATAGAATTAACTTTTGTCAATGGGGATTGCTTCAAAATCATTCATTTTTTTGTAATGTCTTGTTTACGGACGAAGCAACATTCACTAATCATGGCCCAATTATACATTTATAAAATACAGGTATTCTGCATCTATATTTTAGTTTCATACGTTTTTTCTGTCCTTGACCTGAATGATCTTGGAATAATATAGTCACTGCATTCCTAATGAAAGGGACTATCATTGTAGGTGTTTAAAAAAGGGTGATTCCATTTAAAAAAGTCAAGGTGACCTTGATATCTCTAAAAAAATGACATAAAAACAAAATTTTTTTGGCATCGTGTCAACCCCATTGTACCATTCAACTTTGTCCTTACCATATTTTACGTATCTTTAGAAACAACAAAGATATTTGAGGTGCAAACGTTAGGTGACTCACCCTGTATATGTTATACATATATCTCTTTTTTAATATTCACTATGCTTTAAAAGTAAATATAATTAATATAGGCACAGTAATTGGTACCCCCACAGTAATTGGGTCCCATCTCCATCATGATTACATATTTATTAATTTAGCACGTTAAATTTAGTTTAATCCTAACATAAGACTTATAATACGTTCAATTTTCCTTTGTATGTTATTAATCTAAAAATCTTTAAATCTCCAAGCGTATTTATCGCACATGTCAGGCACTTAAATAAATAGATAATATTTATGAGTAACGTTTGCAAATGTGCGCAGTATGTTACGAGTAATCTACAAAAAACATGAGTCTGGTCGGCAGTAATTCATAAAAAGGCATTAATGAAAAACAAGATTTTAATCCGCTGCGCTGGCGGCGATGGGCTGCGCAAGAAACACGTTGACGCGACAGACAAGCCAGCCTCAATCTCTGGGAACGATCGCAGGGTAATATTTTTCTCCTTGTATCCGCATCCCCGGAATTAAATTTACTATCCCTTTGTATGCTGTTCATCTGACTCGTCTGTGTTTGATTACTTTCCATCGTGTATCTAAGCGTCGCTTATCTTGTGTTAAAAATCAAGAGCAAAATACCTGACGAAGATATTAATGACAGAGCATCGCTGCTCTATGCATCTATGAATCACGATGAACATCGTATCTGTACCTGTACCGTGCACAATTTCATTTTTCCTTTAAATAACTCGTAAACAAACGTTTTCCATATATAACGTCCTGAGTCTTTAGTCTTTACGATTGCAAAAATTCGGAACATTCGATTCCGAAGACTGCTTCTATTTAGTGAGTCAATTTCTAATAAAATCATTCGTAATATCTTTATATATAATTAGTGAAACGAATGCTACGGTTTATTAAAACATTGTGGATGTAGTGTCTGGCGTCACACTACATAGAAAGTGATCGCTATAGTTATTTGAAGATTTTAAAAGTCTGATGATAGAGAACGATCACAAAATGAGTAAGCAATTTTATGATTTTATCAAAAGATGACTGCGGAAAATTTTAAAACACAGTTTCTACTGATTCGTGTGAATTTGAGGTAAGAAATGTGTACCTATATCGACCTATTCCATTATCGTAATTTATGTGTACATGTAGTGTTTATTCGATGCGCCACAACAAATTTTCAACATATCGATCGTGCCATTTCATAAAATGTTAAAATCGTATATTGTTTCTCTTATAACTCCGCAATTCTTTATTAGACGCATTGCACTTTTTTAGTATCGACATAATATTATACTACTCCTTATACCAGGTGTTCCACTACAGGTGGGAGAAAATTTAAGGGGTGGTTCTCCATGGCAATATAAGACGAAAGTGAAGAGTAAAACATTGTGATTTCGGCTCCATTTTTTAGTTATTATGTCGGCAACCCGGCCAACAGAGGAGCTGCTTACGTCATCACGAAGCACAGTGGTCTAAAACACGAAATTTAGTGACATTTTGGTATAACTTCTAAACTATTAAAGATATCGAAGTGATATTTGGGGTGTAGAATATTAACAAGTAATTTTTTTTTAATGGTGCATAATGTACCATACTTTTTGTTTATTTAATAGCTTTTTTTACTATTTTTTAAGTATATTTCCAAATTTAACAACTTTTAAAAACACATTCAGCTTAGTAAATATATTATTCCTCTCAATTTTTGAAAAATCGTTCTTTAAATAAAATTTGGTTTAGTGCCTAAAGTGTTTTTTAGTCGTCAAAGAGTGCCGACGAAGAACCTGAGAACCTTTAAGACCTTTAAAGAAAGACTTTAAACAATAATAACACGCGATATTGGACGAAATTGAAAATAATTCTTACATGATTGTGTAGAAGAAAGTATGCTGAAAATACTCCATTTTGTAAAATTCTATGATCTTGTATGATACAGAAGTATTCCTTGCGAAGTCTTAAGAATTTTGAAAATTTTCTACATTGCATTTGGCATAACATGTTTAAGGAAAAAAATATGAGGAAGGAAAATATTAAAAAGGATTGTAAGGGCATCTCAAAGAGAAAGGCTGTCTTCAAAAACTTCCAACTTCAACCGTTTATTACAGTAATGGTATTTATAAAATTTTATTAATTTTTTAATTTTCAAGGTTGATGAATATTTAGAAAGTAATAAGCATTCAATACAAGTGAATATGAGATACTTGTTTTTTTTTTGCAAAATGTCTCTTTTCGCGTTTTAGGCCACTGTGCGTCGTGGTACGGTTTTAAACGAGTTATGTCGACTCGATTCACCCGATTATGAGAAATCGTCTTAAAAGATGGTGAGGGGCCACGTGCGTTTTTTATTACAATTGAATTTTTGGAAATCGTGCAACTCGCTGTACCATCGAAAGTGAGAGAGAGAGAGAGAGAGAGAGAGAGAGAGAGAGAGAGAGAGAGAGAGGAGGGAGAGGGAGAGGGAGAGGGAGAGGGAGAGGGAGAGCGTGCTAGTTCTCGTCGATTTTGAACGGGCCCTTTCATTTTTAATTAACGCTTTGTTCCGCGCATAGCTTTTTCAAAGGGTCAAGAGTCACAAACGGAACAGTCTCCGTATGTAACAATACATTGTATAATTGTATAACATCTTTTTACTTTCACGGTGTTTTGTGTAACCTAAATGGATGGTAAAGTGTTATTACGTTTTCACTAGAAACTATTTGCGTGCTTTATGGTTATTTATTTAAATGTAAGAAATTCGGATAGTATTGCAATAGTTGAGTACTTGTTAATTTTGAAGAATACTATTGATAAAACTACGAGTTCTAGCACTGGTCAGGAAGGAGGCCAAAATGCGACAATACGATATAGTATCCCATTAGCGTTCACTTCTATTTCTCCAGCAATACGGATTCGACCGCACTCTCTATATTTTCTGATATTCAACGTGGTAGCAAGTAATCGGCTTTGAACTCTTTAATCTGCGGCAGCGCGCGTCTCTGAATACGAACGCTGAAGAATCGAAAGCCGCGTAGGGGATCGCGTAGACAGACATGAATTCATCGATTCCAAATAGTAGGATTAACGTTACACCCGATAGAGTAGCAATCCGCGCATTATCCGGAAACGTACGAGGAGTATCTGCACCATCTATCGCCCTCTTTCGCCGTCTGTCACTCCCCAATGATCGGCATCGATATTGTCGCCGGAATTTATGGATTTCTAGGTCAATACGCGGTGACAGGAAGTACGTGCAATAAGAGGAATAGTGCCCGCGGCGCATCTCCCCGGAAATCAGTGAAACCGGAGAGCGTCGCTCTGCAATTGCTTGGCGTCGACAGACAACGCCGGAGCTCGGTAATCGCGGGCTGAATTAATTCCTGATTTTCTGTGCCGATCGAAAACTGGGCCACAGCCCACAGCCCACAACTCACAGCCCACAGCTTGTACGACGTGTACCCCGGGTACGGCGTGTACCGCGTGTAACACGTTGTTCTTGATTCAATGCTCATGCGATTCATACAACGAACAATAAACCGATGTTTTCTGTCATGTATTTTCAACAGACTGCTTACTTTCACAAGTATTTCTTTTCTTTAATCGACGATTGAGTACGCATAAGTAATTCGTAAATGTAACCCGTAAATAATTCAATGTGTTTCTCTACAGGGTGTTCTACTACAGGTTGAAGAAAATTTAATGGGTGGTTCTCCAAGACAATATAAGACGAAAATGAAGAATAAAAAATTGCGATTTCGGCTTCATTTTTTAGTTATTATCAATTGAATATCCGCCTAAAATGAAGCAACCCGACCGACAGAGGTGTACGTTGCTTACGTCATGAAGTTCCGCGACAGTCACGTATCAAAGGGGGTCCTCGCTCGCAACCGATGGTTAGGCTTAGACGTTATACATTATATGGTTTGATGATATACACTCTAGCCAATAATTCGGCTAGAACCGAAAATTCGTGTGGAATGAACCAATCGGATGGTTTACACGCCGAATTCTTGGCAGGTGACTTCTTGTGAGGCACGTGGAGTATCTGTCACTTGATACGTGACTGTCGCGCGCCTCTATGACGTACGCAACCTCTGTTGGCCGGGTTGCCGCACGTTAGGCGGACTTTTAATTGTTAATAACTAAAAAATGGAGCCGAAATCACAATTTTTTACTGTTCATTTTCGTCTTATATTGTCACGGAGAACCACCCATTACATTTTCTCCCACCTGTAGTTGAACACCCTGTATAATTAGTATCGTTCTTTGACCCTAACGTTCAATGGAAAGCATTAATATTTCAATTTATTTGAGACCATTGATGTATTGATTGGTGCTTCTCGCTATTATAATCTACTTTTTCGAAAAATTATTTGATACTTGTCGGAGAGACAACTCGAATAACTTTGATCTTGACGTAATATGCTGCTAATGAGTTGACCCGGTGTAATTTTTTGTTAAAGTTTGAACTTCACGCTTGTTGCTTGACTCCAATTTACTACTCGCACTGCTCGTAGCGCTACAAAGAGCTGCGTTTAGACTTCTTTATATTATATAACATAATCAAATAAATAAATTTTTCTTTTGGCTTTTCAATTGATGTTGTACATTTAAGGGCACGATTTAATTGTACCGAGGACATTTTATTCGATGATGAATAACTCTAATAAGCTAATTAGCATCCGTAATTATTGAAAACTGAAAAACAGGAATATGGAGGAGTATAAACAAAGAGATGCTTAAGTAGCGATACTGTTTATACTTTCACGTTTCTGTTTTTGTTATTGTAGATCTAGTTTTGCGAAACTCCAATACAGCCAACAAGTTGGATTGGCAGCGGTAAACAAATTACATGGTATTTACGTGAGAGCTGTTATTATTATTATTGTAATTAGGCACTCCCGATGATCCTTCAGTTAGACAAAATATATTGGTTAATATGTCTGCATTTTAGTTTACAGTAAATAAATTTAAACAGTAAAAAGAATTCATTTTCTTCTCTTATATCGTATGCTTATTTTATTTTTTGTACGCTGAAATACATGTTCATTTACACAACCATACAGGGTGTTCAATTGGACCAGCATTTTTCTTGTCCACTGTAAGTATTTCAAAAAAATGAAAGAGGAAGAATTCACACTATGTCAATTTTCAATATTTACTTATGTTTCGAGAAACGAAGGTGACCTTCAGTTTTTTAAATGAAATGCTATGTATATCTATGTAATCTCTTTATTTTTTTTTATTCCTACAAATACTCATCTATAATTGTAGAAAGTCACAGATATGTTTAATAAATAGATTTCGAATAAACATTCCTCGAAAATTGGCTTCTTTGTCTCCGTTTATACGAGAGTCCACCCTTAATGACAAAATCGCTTAACGACGGACATCTCAGAACGTATTCCCGCCATTTTAGCGACGCATGCCTGTATCTACCATTTCGATAGAGACGAATGTTAAGTATAAATATAATTTAATCGAATCACTGCATTTTCATAGTACATTTTGGAGGTCCACTTAAGGGTTAAGTAGGTATGAATTTTTTACGCATTATACTTATATTATTTTAGTTTTATACTACAATATTTTGAATGAATAGATTAAATTCTTATGTTGAACAATATGCAGGGTGTTCCACCTAACTTGGCAATTCTAAATATCTAATTTTTTTATAATAAACAAAATGTCAGATGATGAGATTATGATATATGTATACATATACATATATGAAAATTACACATAATGAAAAGATGTATTGATTGAACAAATATTAAATAGTATCTCTACGTATAATATAGGTATATTTTGTAGGAGCTACATCTCCATCGGAGAATTTACCGTTTTAATCTCGTTGCCGTGTCAACAGGCCACGTTACCACAATTTCGTTCCCGGAACGAACTGCAGATCGTCGGTTGGTTTAATTCAAAGTGTTGATAGAATTGGAAATAAAGCACCTGGGTACTGGACACCTTACTGATTCCCACTGTTTCACGTGTTCCAAGATTCAATTCCTCGTTCGCTAAAATCGCAGAGAATTCCCACCATCGAGTCACGCGCGTTCGCGACACGAATAAATAAAATGAAACTCGAAGGCACCGGCTGTGAATTCGATTCTAGCCTTCGAAGCAGCTAAACAGAAATGAACTCGGGCGTGCAGTAGATTTGCTTCCGGATTTTCTACGTTGAAGCCTTCAGAGAGAAGATCCCGAAATATCCTCGACCCGGTCCATTCGGAAAGTCTGTCGTTGAGGTCTCTCTGCCATTTTGTCCGCAATCTTTAGCAGATGACGCGACTAAACCGCTACTACTTCCTTCCCGGAAACGTCAAAACTTAAAAAATTGAAAAATCTGTCAAAGTCTCCTGGGTCACACCGCTCTTATCGATCGATGGAACATGCGATGAAAGCCACTCTTTGACTTTAGTTCGAGACGTGGCCAGGACATTGCGTTTCCAAATGAAAACTCATAGAAGCTTTTCTGTCCCGCACTCAGGTATTCTACGAGAGTGACAACCACATAAATCAAAATGGTTTTTTCCCCGCAATATAAACATTTATAAATTAATACTAATTCCTAGATCTCCTAGAGGTGGATATAATGTATAATATTCCCCTTCAGTTTTCTTGTCGAATGCAATAGCAATCGTAATCAATTCACCGTCAGAAGATATTGCCATTTTTTGGACAAAATGGACACGAATAAGCACGTAGGTTGACACGAAACTGATTTTCGAGAAGCGGGAAGACCGTCAGCGGCACGATATGCGACAGTGGGTTTAAGTACTATACAGGGTGTTCATTTCAAAACTTTCCAGCCGAATATCTCTAAAGTAACTTTAATCGTTCATTACACAAGTAAATATCATCGGAATTATATCATATTTGGATTCAGTTTTTTTATTGGATTAGTTGTGCTCTCACACTTATATACCCGACCCGTATTATGTTTACTCTTGTTACGTTCCGAACAATTATTGTTTGGGGTTTCAAATCGTCGGTAACACCGTGGTTGATAATTCTAGTAATTGTGGGATTTCTCTAATTGACCACGGTGCGGCTTTTGATAATGATTCGTTTTAAGCAATAGTTATTATTTTTGTAACCATTTGGCTTTAACCGTCGGTGGCACTGTGATTGATAATTCTTAGGAATTGTGGGATCTCCCTAATTGATCACAGTGTTGCCTTTGACGATGTATAATATTTTAGTTTATTACGCGTTGAATGTATTTAAGTAACGAATACCCTTCTTGGAATCAACGCCGTCCGGAAACGTTTATATCTTAGATTTAGTATTTAGTTTAGGTATAGGCAGAGCTGACGGCGTCCCGTTCGTCACCTTGTTTATTGTTTCGCGTCCTCGCCAGTCGGGCCGTGGGCATTAAGCGGTTATCCCAACGGTCGAGGAGAGGCTAGTCGCGTGGTGTTGGGCGTGCGAACAAAGGGCTGTGCTCGGTAATTCTTTGCAATTGTGGGGTCACCCTAACTGAGCACACCGAGCGTTCGGCGCGGGTATAGTGACCGTCCTAGGTCCTTTTTGTTTACCGTAGCTTCGCCGTTCGACGACCGTTGGAGAAGAGTGCGTGAGCGAGAGGAATGTTGTGCGTGAGTGAGAAGAATGCGTAACGCGCGTGATTGGGCTGTCGAACTAAGACCCAAATCTAATTGGTTAGGCGCGAAGGGAGGGGAGCCGGTCAGCGGGCCGAGCTAGCCGAAACCTAGCGAAGAATTGTCCTTCTTCGATGTACAAGCGCGAGGTGCGTGTCGATAGAGCCGTAAACTCGTTAAGACAGAGTTCGTTCAGGGTTTTCTTTGTATCGCCCGGGCGAAAGTCTGGGTTTCCGTTAATTAGTTATAGTTTCTTTTATTCTATTAGTCTTGCCGAGCCCGTGTGCTCGTAGTTGTTAAGTTCCAGTTTTAATATTGTATTTTTATTCGTAAAGTCTTAGTTTCCGCGCTGGTCTCTCTTTTGAGCGTTTGTAACGGTTTTCTCTTGTCTTCTAGTTACAGGTTGTATACCGAGAATTATTCTTTGTTCAGCGTTTTAATTGCGTTGTTTTGTTGTTACGAGAGGCTGTGATTTTGGTGAGCTATTTTGTTATCCGTTTATATTGTTATCATTTGTTATTTTTACTTGTCTTTTGAGAATATACATTTGTTACTGCGTGGTCACTCGATTAGTTGTGTCGATCCATAATATTCCTATCGAACCCGCGTTTCTTTAAATCCGGACAGCTTGTAGATCCCGCGCTCTCGGGTTAGATCGTGCTTTCTTCCGAGAGACCGCGTAGCCGTCACAGATTTTGGTGTCAGAAGTGGGATGCTGTTTAAAATTTTTCGCCATTATAAGAAACGGAAAATTCTGAAGAATATCTCGTTACAAATCCTGATTTTTCTTTATGAGATATTCTCGAAAGAGGATCTCTTTTAAAATTTCATTTACAAAGTTTTATTCCAAAATTTAGCTTAACATTAAATTCGTAACAGAATTTAGTATCGGAAATTAGTTTATTACAATTCGTTGTACAACCCCGTTTCTTGGAAATTTTTCTCTATACATTTTTATATAGAATTTCAAAATTTGCCCTTTGATTAGATATTATTCGTTACTGAATGAAAATTAGAGTTGGAATCTTATGGATTGATTATGATATTTTATCTTATTGACCGCAGTATTTTTTTTTTATTTTTTTTTTTTATGAAATATTTTCAATAATTTCTTTGAGATACTAGTCGAGTGAATATGTATATATATATGTAGCTGTATGATTTAATAATCTATTTAATTCTTATTATTTATTTATTTATTGATCTATCGATTCATTTATTCATTTAATTAATTGTTTATTTATTTATTCATTCATTGATTTACTTATTCTTGTATATTTTCTTTTCTTTCTTTTTTCCTGAGTATATACACATATTTCTGAACTTATATTATGTTAATTGTTAAAATTGTTTTGCAAAAGTTCCAATAATTTTGGGTTCGAAAGATTGATTTGTTTTATTTATTGACAATCATTGATATTTTATGATTATATTATTTATTGTACTATTTATTATATTATTTATTTTGCTATTTATTATATTATTTATTGTGTTATTTATTTATCGATTATTGTGTTATTTATTTTATATTTATTGTGCTATTTATGATATTATCTATTGTTTTATCTGAGAATTTTATCATTACTGACTGTGCATTATCTTGGTAAAAATGCCGAATCCAGTATCTAACCCGGCATTAAAATCGAAATATTTTAATGATGCTACGTCTGAGGCGATGGCTGAGACTCTCGCGATGCAACAAGCAACCGCGTTGATACCGTATTTTGACGGAAGTAACATTTCAATTTCGGATTTTCTGATAGATATTCAAAATGCCGCGTTTTGCCTTCCGCAAACCTGTGAGAAAATGTTTATTCGCGCGGTGATTTCAAAATTGCGAGGGGAAGCTCGAGACTGTATATACGACCTATCGTTTGATTCAATTGACAATTTAATTAAACATTTAAAAAGACGTTTTTCTCAGGACAAATCACACGAATATTATCAGCAAGAGATATCAAAAATTCGTATGAAAAAGCATGAATCGGTGTATAGTTTTTACGATAGATTAAAAATCTTAATCGGTAAATTCCATAGTTCGATCAAGGATAAATACGTAGACGAGGCAGATAGCATAGTCGTTTATGCGAAAGCGACCGCGTTAAATTCGTTTATCCGCGGTTTGCCCGATGAACTCGCGAGAGCGGTAGCTCAGAGAGATCCATCTACGTTAGAGAGCGCGCTAGAAATTGCTCTAAGAGTAGAAGATCAAATGAGTACGGGATTGATACCGTCTTACGATAATCGAAGGCGTATTGATCACTCGGAAAGTTATCCTCCGCGCGAATCACGTAGAGACAACTATAGGGAATTTCAAAACTACCCGCTTTATCGAGATCATCGGTCAAGATCGCCGAGTCCGCGAAGTTTTTCACCACTTAGATCGCAAAATTACCGATATAATGATTTCGGATATTCAAAATTTCGTGAACCAGTAAATTCACACTGTCATTGTACGTGTAGAATTCCGCCGTGTTGTTCGTCCTATCGTACAGATGATAAACAAAATTGGTATTCAGAACGACCTCGAAATGACTATCGGTATAGAGATAATAGTAGATTCCAAACCCGGCAACAGTCACCTCAACCTTCAACTTCAAAACATTCAGATCAAACACATTACCAACCGACAATAGCTAGGTCTCGTTCACCTTCACCACATAACGTTCGTTTTCAAACACACAATAGTCAGAATTTAAACTCACAAACGACTCGCCGTGTAGACGCGACGGAGAGTCCAGCTTTAGGAACACAGCGTCAACCGTTAGTAAAAACATTAGAGAAGAACAGCCGGTAAATACAATAGAAATTAAACGTGATGCCCCAATAATAAAAATAATTTCATCAGATCTACGCACGGGAGCAGCACACTTTCTAATCGACACCGGTGCAGAAATAAACATTATAAAGTTAAATTCATTAAATGAGGAATTACGTGTGTCAATTGACGAATCGGTTATAATGTCGGGAATAACTACCGAAAAGGTAAAGACGATAGGTACAGTCATGGTTAAGTTGCGAAATAGACCGGTGAAATTTCATGTAGTAGGGAAAACATTTCCACTACAATGCGATGGTATACTAGGTAGAGAATACCTTCGTAATGAACAAGCAGAAATTTCATTTACAAATAATACGATTGTAACCATGAGCGACCCAATTCGACCGATTCCATTTGTAGACGGAAACGCATTGGAAAATCCGAAACGTAAGAATTTAAAACCGCGTATATTAACAATAAAAGCTAGAAGTCGACAAGCGATCGCCATAGACGTAGTAAATGAAAATCTGGAGGAAGGATATTTACCAAGATTGCAATGTAAGGATGGATTATATATTGGCGAAGCAGCCGTATCGGTCAACGATTGCGGCGTGTGCCATGTCCTAGCTATAAATTCTCTAGATGAAGACGTGCAAATAGAGATTCCACCTCAGGAATTGATTCCTTTCGAATTGCATAATTTTCCCGAAGAACAGGAATACTTCGAGACAGATTCAGATAAAGAAATGCCAGAAACCACTGACAGAGTCACAGAAATAGTGAATAGATTACATCTAGACCACTTAAGCGTAGAAGAAAAAGATCATGTAATAGATATCGTTGAAGAATTTCCTTATATTTTCCACCTACCTACTGATAAATTGCCTGTAACTTCTTGTATTAAACACCACATTCACACAACAGATGACATTCCTATTAACACTAGACAATACAGATTTCCAATAGTTCATAAACAAGAAATAGATAAACAAATTGCAAAAAGATTAGAAGACGGAATTATTAAGCCATCTAAATCACCATATAACTCTCCATTATGGATAGTTCCGAAAAAACCCGATTCAAAAGGCAATCCTAGATGGAGGATGGTGGTAGATTTTAGGAAATTAAATGAGAAAACGATAGGAGACGCTTATCCGTTACCAAATATTTCTGAGATTCTGGACCATTTGGGTCAAGCCCAATATTTTTCAACCTTCGATTTAGCCAGTGGTTTCCAGCAAATTGAAATGAATGAAAAAGATAGGTCTAAAACAGCCTTTACAACACCTAATGGGCATTACGAATTTGTGCGAATGCCCGAAGGCTTAAAAAATGCACCAGCAACCTTTCAAAGGTTAATGGATCAATTACTGAGAGGATTACAAGGAATCGAGGTATTCGTATATCTAGATGACATAGTCGTGTATGCGAAAAATTTAAAAGAACATGAGAAGAAAGTTAGACGTTTATTTTCGCGATTGGCAGATGCAAACCTAACACTACAGCCAGATAAATGCGAATTTTTGAAAACAGAAGTAGGTTATCTCGGGCATATCATTAGCAGAAAAGGCTTAAGGCCCGATCCAAAAAAGATAGTAGCCGTTAAACATTTTCCGCGTCCCAAAAACCCGAAAAATATTAAACAATTTTTGGGATTAGCCGGCTATTACCGTAGATTTATTAAAGATTTTGCAGCAAAGGCTAAACCGTTGACAGAACTATTAAAGAAAAATGCGAAATTCGTTTGGGGTAAACCACAGAAGGAAAGTTTTAAGAAACTACGCAAAGCATTATGCCAGAATCCGATTTTGCAATATCCAGATTTTCAAAAACCTTTCACATTGACAACTGACGCTTCGGATACAGCCATAGGCGCAGTCCTTAGCCAGGAAGTCAATGGGAACGATCTGCCAGTAGCATATTTATCTCGTACATTAACAAAACCAGAACAAAACTATTTTACTACTGAAAAAGAGTGTTTAGCTGTGTTATATGCAATTATCCATTTTAGACCTTATTTATATGGACGGAAGTTCACATTAGTTAGCGATCACGAGCCATTACGGTGGATAGATTCTATAAAGGACCCAGGACAGAGATTGGTTCGTTGGAGACTGAAATTGAGGGACTACGAATACGATTTTGTTCATAAAGCAGGGAAGTTAAACACCAATGCTGATGCATTATCCCGAAACCCAGTAGTAGTCAACGAATTAGTCTCATCTGATGATTTTTCACTGTCGTCATCATCAGATATCGACGATGAAGGACCATCAGCTAAACGGGTACTTCCTTTAACAGAGTCAACACCGGAAATAGGAAAGCGAGGCCGTGGTAGACCGAAAGGCTCTAAAACAACTAGAGTTAGGTTTAGAACTCCCGATCCAGAATCCATAGCAACAAGAACAAGATCTAAACAATCAGAAAATGCACAACAACAGATTGACTATGACAGCACTGATACGGACATATACAGTGACACGACAGACGACAGACTGACAGACACACCGATACTTCGACGACGTAGAAGTGTTTTGCCGGGTCTGGAGCCTAATTCAAAGCAATTGTGGGGTAACCCTAAGGCTTCAAGTCCGAATGACACCTCGTCGAGCGATGAGTCGGAATCAGAAGTAGACAACAATATTTCAATAGATTTGCCAGAAATACTAGACAGTGACGACACAGACGATACCTTCTTAACACCGAATAAAACACAACAAACACTTACAGATTACTCATCAGAAGATACAACCATTCTTGAACAAACACACAATCGCACACAGTCAGATAATGATGACATAGACAACCAGAGTTTATACAATAGATTAGGAAACCTAATACGTGGACCGAATTCTAAGGAGGGAGATACACGTATGGCCACACATTCATCTAACATTCAAATAAAAGAAACAATAGTACCAGAACCAGCTTTACCACAGTTCAATAGTAAAAACATTAGCAACACCCGAGAAAATTTGACATACAGACCAGGAAATTATGTGCATTTTATTCCAACAGATTGTAAATTGGCTACACCATTAAATAGACTATTGGTAGATCTAGGAATATTAAACACGGAGTTCCTTAAAAGTAATAGATTAAAAATAGGTCAGATTCTGGTTAGCAAAAAAGGAAAGCACGTGATATTCAGCGTAGTAATTAAAAAGAATTATTTTGACGAACCAACAATAGAAAACTTGGAGATAGCATTAGAAAACTTAAAACATAAACTGTCACAGTTAAATTTAAATTCATTCCGGATATCGCAAACGGATGAAATGCTAGGGAAAGTACCGCAAAACAAGTTAAAGCGCATATTAGCAGATATTTTAGACGAAAGCGAAATAACAGCAACCATTTGTCAGGGAAACATCCAAATACCACCTAAGGAATATAGGGAACAAATAATGACTGAAATGCATTCGAGCCTAATAGGAGGACACAAGGGTGTCACTAAAACCTACAATAGAATTAGGGAGAGATTTTATTGGCCGAACATGCGCGAAGAAATAAAACGATTTATTCGTTCGTGCAATAGTTGCCAAAATAAAAAGTTGGTCCGTTCCAAAACACGCGAGCCCATGTTGATAACGGATACTTCCGCAGAGCCGTTTGAGAGGGTAGCGTTGGATACAGTAGGACCATTACCAACAACTCCCAATGGAAATAGGCATATATTAACAATGCAAGATAATTTAACAAAATACGGTATAGCAGTTCCCGTTCCTGACATTAGAGCTGAGACAATCGCGCACGCTTTAACGAACCATTTGATATTACAATATGGTACTCCTAGAGCAATATTGACAGACAGAGGAACAAGTTTTCTGAATAAGGTTATTCAAAAATTGACGAGGATTTTCAAAATCCGACATTTTATGACGTCTGGTTATAGACCACAAACGAATGGAGCATTAGAGAGAAGTCATATAGTATTAACAGAATATATTAGCCACTATGTAGATAAATATGACGATTGGGATAGGCTAGTACCGTTTGCAATGTTTTCGTACAACACTTCGGTACATGAAGCGACCAATTTCACACCTTATGAATTAGTGTTTGGAAAGGTTGCTCGTTGTCCGAGTTCGTTCCCAGAGGACGAAAGACTGCCTACATATAATACTTATCTTTCTGATCTAATTGTTCGATTAAACGAGATGCATACAATAGCGGCAAAGAATCAGAATGAAGCCAAAGAAAGATCTAAAGGTTACTACGATAAGAAGGCGCGACCGTTCCGTGGGAAAATAGGGGACATGGTACGCGTCATAATCGAACCGCGAGCTGGAAAATTCAGCGATCGTTATCGGGGACCATATAAAATTGTTGGAATTTTAGCAAAAAACAATGTTATTTTAGAAGACGATAACGGAAAGCAATTTACCAAACACATAGATAAATTAAAGTTATAAACTGATTAACGCTGAAAGAGAGAAACACGTTAATGTTTAAAGATCTATTATTGTTCACTTTTCAAATTTTAACGAATGAGACGCATTAACGCAGCCGGCGCTTGTGCAACGATGGGCCCGACTGGCGAATTGCGTTAGCATTTTAAGCAAACATTAATAATTATTGTAATAAGTTACAGACCAACTTAGGTTAAGCTACATCCTCGGATGGGTACAACCAATTGTAAGGTTAAATAAACCAGACTGTGGACATAACTGACGTGCGACATAAACAACTACTCATTGCGATGCGATGTGGATGCGAACCGCTGCCATTTGGCGCGAGGAAACATTATTATTTATATGTTGTGTTGTCTCCTATAGTATTTACACGTACTTACACCAACATTGTAACCATAGGATTATATTGATAACTATGGAGCCACAACCAGGGTGCAGCTCAGGGACAGCAGGAGAAGGAAGGAGGTTGCTGATACTGAGACTGGCTAACTATACTAAGAAGGAGGATTTGATGAAAGTCTTCCGACCACATGGGGCAGAGCATGCGGTAGTCCTGAGGAAGCCCACAGGCAATCAGGCATTTCTGACCTTCGGAAACCCGGAACAGGCCAAGAAGCTGGTGGGACAGGATTTTGTCATACACAAAAGAAAGCTGAGGATCCGACCTGCGGACCCATGGCACGAGGCAAAGCTCATAGCGCCACGACCATCAGCAGATCCATTTCCGGGCCTAGATTTAACGGACAAGATACCCTTACCGTTGGATTGTATAGCAAAAATAGCGTCGTATTTACAATTTCAAGACAGGGCCGCGCTAGAGTTAGTATCAACAAGGTGGCGAGAGGGGACCCTTGCGTCATATAGCTCGATTAAGCGTTTAGATATAACGGATTGGCGTTGGCCGCACGGTTGGCATGGGAAGACGGTTAGTATGAGCGCCTTACGTTGGTTGCTGCGTAGAACAGCGCAGCATATAACGGTAATAATGGTTAATGATGAGAGCATCTCGAGATTGTTACAACCGCAAATATTAGCTATATTAGTGAAAGAGTGTCCAAACCTTTTACACTTAGATTTTACGGCGTCAACCGTGCGGCCATCGGCAATTAGAAATCTGGTGGAGGTTGCGAGTAAATTAGAGAGTATCACGTTAGGAAAATCGCAACCGCCAGTAGAGCCCGAATTAGCGCAGGTGTTCGAAAGAGCTAAAGGGTTGAAGTCACTTGAACTCTCCGGGACGGTATTAGGTGGAAAAGCATTCCGTCATTTGAATCCGGGACTAAGTCATTTTAAATTAGACCGTTGTATTGGAATTACAGCAGAATACTTGATAGATACGATAAAAACATTACAGAATTTGATTTCCTTAGAGTTGACATTGCTACAGACACTGACGGACGATACGATACTCACTACATTGTGTAACAATAGAGGCCTGCAACAATCTTTAAAAATCCTTAAGATCCATGCGCTGACCTTCGCCGAAGCCCAGTTGCACCCGAATGAAATGGACATTCAGCTTCATATGGAAGAAGGAGAATTCGTGGAAATAGACCTAGGGCCAGTAAATCCGGCATTGCCCATATTTCGTGTAATGCGAGAGATCGTCCACCTATCACTAACTTTTTGCGGTTGGGTGACGGTGGACACGGTACGCGTAATCAGCGCAAACCTCTCACGAATCACACACTTAAATTTAAGTGGGTGTACCAATATAAGAGGAGAGGCTGCCCTCGATTCATTAATAAATCTAGAGGAATTAGAGGTCCTGGAAATTAATAATTTATATCCAGAAGTGCCAGGGTACGCGTTGGGGTCACTAAAAGGACTAAAGGAGGTGCATTGCAGGTCAAATCCATTAATCAGTGGCGAAGACATTTGTAGAGTGATTAGGAACTGCCCGTATATAGGAATCATTGATGTGGAAGGCTGTAAGAAAATAGATAGGGTAGTATTAACATGTGCATACAATACAGTAAGAGCATCGGATAGAGTACAGACACTGCGTATGTTTATGGCGGATACTGCAGTTAGCAGGTATACGAAATATAAGAAGAACGCTCGCGTCCAGGTCTTTTTCGACCGCCGTTTTGAACCACTATTTCCTTAAAGTAAGCTCCGGTTAGGCGCAAAAATGTATAGTTGTATGTTACATCATCGAGGACGACGATGACTTTAAGGAGGGAGGACTGTTACGTTCCGAACAATTATTGTTTGGGGTTTCAAATCGTCGGTAACACCGTGGTTGATAATTCTAGTAATTGTGGGATTTCTCTAATTGACCACGGTGCGGCTTTTGATAATGATTCGTTTTAAGCAATAGTTATTATTTTTGTAACCATTTGGCTTTAACCGTCGGTGGCACTGTGATTGATAATTCTTAGGAATTGTGGGATCTCCCTAATTGATCACAGTGTTGCCTTTGACGATGTATAATATTTTAGTTTATTACGCGTTGAATGTATTTAAGTAACGAATACCCTTCTTGGAATCAACGCCGTCCGGAAACGTTTATATCTTAGATTTAGTATTTAGTTTAGGTATAGGCAGAGCTGACGGCGTCCCGTTCGTCACCTTGTTTATTGTTTCGCGTCCTCGCCAGTCGGGCCGTGGGCATTAAGCGGTTATCCCAACGGTCGAGGAGAGGCTAGTCGCGTGGTGTTGGGCGTGCGAACAAAGGGCTGTGCTCGGTAATTCTTTGCAATTGTGGGGTCACCCTAACTGAGCACACCGAGCGTTCGGCGCGGGTATAGTGACCGTCCTAGGTCCTTTTTGTTTACCGTAGCTTCGCCGTTCGACGACCGTTGGAGAAGAGTGCGTGAGCGAGAGGAATGTTGTGCGTGAGTGAGAAGAATGCGTAACGCGCGTGATTGGGCTGTCGAACTAAGACCCAAATCTAATTGGTTAGGCGCGAAGGGAGGGGAGCCGGTCAGCGGGCCGAGCTAGCCGAAACCTAGCGAAGAATTGTCCTTCTTCGATGTACAAGCGCGAGGTGCGTGTCGATAGAGCCGTAAACTCGTTAAGACAGAGTTCGTTCAGGGTTTTCTTTGTATCGCCCGGGCGAAAGTCTGGGTTTCCGTTAATTAGTTATAGTTTCTTTTATTCTATTAGTCTTGCCGAGCCCGTGTGCTCGTAGTTGTTAAGTTCCAGTTTTAATATTGTATTTTTATTCGTAAAGTCTTAGTTTCCGCGCTGGTCTCTCTTTTGAGCGTTTGTAACGGTTTTCTCTTGTCTTCTAGTTACAGGTTGTATACCGAGAATTATTCTTTGTTCAGCGTTTTAATTGCGTTGTTTTGTTGTTACGAGAGGCTGTGATTTTGGTGAGCTATTTTGTTATCCGTTTATATTGTTATCATTTGTTATTTTTACTTGTCTTTTGAGAATATACATTTGTTACTGCGTGGTCACTCGATTAGTTGTGTCGATCCATAATATTCCTATCGAACCCGCGTTTCTTTAAATCCGGACAGCTTGTAGATCCCGCGCTCTCGGGTTAGATCGTGCTTTCTTCCGAGAGACCGCGTAGCCGTCACACTCTCCTCGGCGACCGAAGCCTCTCGAGCTTCGTGGCTCCTCGCGGAGTATACCCCGCGGTAGTGGGGATAATTCTGGGACAATTATAGGCTAGATATTTAGGACATTTACCGAGTAGAGACTGTACTTACTTAGATGAAACAGACAGAACACAGTCAACTTGCAAACCCAACGCATGTACACGCCAACCACTTGTAACGTATACACCATATCTGCGATATTCGAGTATTTTAGTATTATTATTTAGTGCTTGAAATCATCCAGCAAACATGTTTTGTTCATAAGAACTTATTCTTTGCATATAACCCTCTTATTGATTCGAATGAAACAAGTTAGTCGCAAAGCTGCAGAAAGTTTTATTTTTACATTATTAATTTATGATTTGGTAACATACGTCTTGTGTCAGATCTTTTTAAAATGAGTTTGAAGGCAATATTAAGATATGTGTGTATTTGTACATATACAGACGTGTATACAGACGAGTACATCATAAATGTGACCTAAACGAATTCTCTGAGTACTACCATACAAAAGTTGCAGAGTGGATTTCTGAAACGTGTCCAGAGGAGTTGGGAAAATTTAATTTCACGTTTTAAACGATGGAACGCTATTACTCTGCTCGCAGGCCTGCTGAAGAATGAACGTTGAACTCGAAAATTCATTATCCGCCGCTGTTTATATGGATTTCGTCGTAAATTGCAACAAATGAACCGTGCGTGGTAGGAAAGTCGGCGACCCGCGCAATCACTCAACTATTTAACTCATTTTGACCACGATTGGTTGGTAATGAGTTTCGTCGGTGCAATAACAGACCAAAGTGACATCCCTGAATTCGTTGCTTAACGACAATAATTGTTTCCGAGCGTCGTTAGGCGAATTCGCTTCATTAAATTCCGACGATTATGCCACGTTTATCATGTTCAAAATATCCACAATCGGATACATCACCGTGTTGCGAGGTATTGATAACCGAATCAGATATATCAGAAATATTAAAAAAAGAATCAGATATATTCAAATTTTAGAGATTTTAAATAGATCTACCTGCTTATACCTGAAACGAGATGCAATTAACTAAAAGTGAATTAATTACAAGTGAATTAATTAGAAGTGTATTAATAAGATGTGTATCAGAAGTTTATTATGAATTAGCGAATTAATTAGAAGTGTACGTGCGTCGAATATCTCGAGATTATTACTGATATAAGACAACTGTTAAAAGAGTTAGTCGCAAAGTCAGTCGCAATAAAGCAATCAAACCGAACGTGTCGTCACATTAAGGAAAAATCCATATTGGCATACTCAGCTTTTAGTTATACAATTATATGTACACAACTATTAATATCTTCAACACTGTACATGCGATATTATACTATTCCGCTGCTTATAATCAAATTTATAAGAAGAAAGAGAAATTTTTAAACAGACTTTTCGACCTTAATAGTCAAGTTCCATCATGAAGTTTGGACACCGAGTGCATTAGGTTATCGACATTTCCGGGAGTCCATGAGATTCAGGAGAGAAAATCTGCTGATCCCATTTCTTCGACAAAGTGACCACGAGAAGCAGACGATCGACTTAAATTCTCGAACGTACTACGAGATCACCGACCCTGACAAAAAGTTGCTGCTTCGACATTCTTTACACCAGTTTGGCCCATCAGATTTAAAAACTTCTTGAGCATATATTGACACTTGCGAACGCATTAGTTAACCCTTTGCGGTCGTATGTCTACTCTCAGCCACCAAAGCTTTCTTACCGTTCCAGTCGTATGTCTGCTCTCAGCCACCACAGCAAAGAACCATATCGATCTTATATTATATTAAGTCGACAAGAAAAATATAAAATATAGTTTTTACATAACATAAAATTAACATATATTATTGTGTTACATATATCTAAAGTTTAAAAAAGACGTGATAATTTATATATGGCCGTTCTGGAATTCAGTTCTTCTTCCTTTAATACAAGAAGTAGAATACAGTGATTTCACCGAATTATACTCAGTAACGTGGGGTATACCCCGTGAGGGACCACGAAGCGCGAGAGGCCTCGGACACCGAGGAGTGTAAACATAAGACGGTTTGGATATGTCTCTTGCACGATACATGACGCTGGCAAGACCCGTGTCGTTGACATATGTCGAGAATTCACTGTATTGTAAAGTGTAAAGAATATTGTACTTTGAACGAGTTTTAATCATAATTTGCTGAAATCTGTGAAATATAACGATGAGAAAAAAATTCAATATATTATATTTTTAAAAAGTGACATGTCCTAGACATCTCTTCTATATCGTCTATATAGAAGGTCTTAATTAATTTCGAGTAGTAATAATCATTTTATTAACGCTTTGGTTGTTTAAGTGTCGAACAATAAGAAAAACTCAATATCTTAGTGAGAAACGTTCGAGTTTACGTTTATTGATCACGATTTATAGTGGCTAGCAATAGAAATCGGAAAACGTCAAGAACAGCGGAAAGAATTTGCTCCATACGAAATGTCACCAGAGTTCCCTTTTCTACTGGTAATATTTATCGCGACGATAAATTCGATTTTGAGGCGTTCGACGCCCAAGCTGGAGCGTGTAATAAACCGGAGCCAACGACGTTCGTCGTTTCCGCGTATGTGCGTCATATGTAACCCAGACCTACATATGTATACGTGGAATTTGTATGTACGCTGGATTTCGGGAAATCATACAGTCAGTGCTTCTCGGGAATTGAACCAAGCCTCGACTGCTCTCCAACTCATTAGGCCTAATCCATAGCTAACGCAAACTTACTCTGGTATACCACGCATTGTCAATAACGTAATCCATCAGCGAAGACCTCCGATCGATAATCAAAGCTTCCTTTTCTCTCGATCGCAGAAACGATATACATATATGCATTTGTGCGCGGAATTCTGTAGAAACCTTTAAATTCAACGATTATACATGTTTAAAGCTCTTCAGTTTAATTTCGGAGTACAGTAGAGCCTGTCATATCCGAACTAATAAGGAGACAAAAATGTTCGGATAACGGAACAATCACTTTTATGACGTTAAATATGATTTATTTAAATCAAAATCAAGAAACTTTAAAATTCGTATAGTAATTAATGATCTCAAGCCTTGTTAACTGCTAAATCACATATACTTTTCAAAGTAAATAACTGTATAAAATTGCATACATTATTTTTGTGCCTCAAACCATAGAAGTCTTCAAGTGTCTCGAATGCTTCTACGCGAGAATGTACATTAGGGTGGCTCTTATTTACTCGTGACGAACATTTTTTTCAAAATTTTGATTATGCCCCCCCGTCAGGATTGTTCCAATTAATATAAAAAAATCTGTGCTAAGTTTGAGCTCGATCGGATAACGGAAAAACGTGCCCCCTGGCCCTTAAACATTAAAATAATTAATTAAATGCTCATAAAGTCGTTTTTCTCGAATACCTTCTAAATTACAGACTGTATCGAAAACTATGTTAAACTGAACTTATACATCTGGATAGGCGACCTCTTTTATTTTGTATTACTTTTTTTCGCAAAAAATACGGTTTTCGAAAAAATTGAGAAAAATGTCAAATCAAAATCTGAAATTTGAAAACTGAAGTGTATTTTCGTTATCTTTTATCAATAAATATTAACGAAAAATGTGAATTTTTTCGAACTTACGGAACATATCTTTTTTAATTGTATATTATTTTGCCGGAAATTGCACATATTTTTTATGTTATAAGTAAAAAAATTTTCAGGTTCCACTTTATCAAAAGCAAAGGTCTTATAAAGAAAACTACGTTTCGAAAAACTCTCTAAAATGAATAACACGATGTTTAAAAATACTTAACACAAGTAATTTATATGAAAGTAATCAGAAAAATGTAGTGAAAACCAATTGATCATTAAACGAAATTAAACATTACGTATTAATTAAGCTTTATCAAGAAAACTACAATGAGCATACTTCAAAGAAGAATATTACACACATACAACCTACGTTTATGGAAGGCTGAATTATTTTCCAGAAAAATTCACAAGAGAATAATTTAATGAAAAAATAACGAAGCCTTTAATGGGTGAAAAAAGCAATGAGTGAATGAGAATAATAAAAGCATACTGTCCTGAAACAATATAAAAACCTGACTCCACGTTGTAATTTAATCACAATGTATATAATTAAACTACATTAATTTGTGCAATATCACAACGGAAAATGTAGTTAAAGGAATGCATCGGTAAGAAAATGTTCATTTGATTATTATCTCATGTTATATTTACTGTTCAGTACAAGCAGTTTTGCTTCGCCGTAACTTGATATTAAAAATATTGAAAACATTTAAGAACGGGTAAAGTTCTTCGGTAAGGAAACTCCCGTACTTGTACTGCAAATTATAATGAATTATTAAAGGTATGAGGTTATGTATTTTAAAAACCTGAAAAGTATCACGTGAATATCAGAAGGAGCCGTTAATTAAGGAGTCTAAAATTAATTTAGGAACCCGGATCCGTTAATTTAATATTAGGGGCAAAACATAAAAAAACAAAATATTGAAATTGAATGATTGTTCAGGAGCGATGTTTGATTTATTTCATTTATGATTAACAATTGACCTATTTTATTTGAAGATGAATGATGAATCATAATATTTTCATAAAGGTATGTATTATTTTCCTTCTCAGTAGAATTTGGAAAACGAGGAATTCTCGACATCATTTTGTTTTTCTCCCTTTTACATCCCAAAATATTGGAAAGCCTTGTAAACAGCCTTAACACATATAAGAGGAAACACAGACAGAACACATGATGCTCAGCTAATTATTTAATAATATGTTCTTTCTGCAAGAAACGTTTTAATGAAATATTCGGAAACTACTGTTGTACCAATGTAACTTCGAACACTATTAACAGTTACTCGAAGAAATATAACTTTGTATATGAAAACAATTCTCTATAGAATTATACTTAATTCTATTTGTATACCTTGAGTGCAACCACCAAAGACTAATCTTGTCTTTAGTTTTTTTGTACACAATTGTGTATCGAACATCATACATTTAAAATAAAATACTTTGACAAACTGAATGTTTCGCTACATAATGAAACCCCATGCGACATATTTTCGAGGTGACACTGTATAAACTAAAAGCACTAATTGCTATGTGTCACGGGCTCCTTTCGTGAATGCTTCAATGTACACTAGAAAGTTTTCTTCCTCTTGGTTTTACACACTTCCTCTCATCGGTGATCCTGTGACCTAGATTTTTTGCTACCGTCGGGAAAACGACGTAAAAACGTGAATAAAACTGAAGCATGGACTCCAAAGATTCCAACGATTGGTCGCGACGCGATTTTGGTACGGCGAGAGCCATTTCAATTCCAATTAAGAACGTGTGGAGCAATTAAATCGAAGGAGAAAAATTATAGATTCATTAGAAGCTAAGTAGTTTTCCATTTTGTTCGAAGTAAATCTAGTTTGGAAGTGTGACAGTTTTCTTAAGATATGCTTCTACTTTATACGAGCATAGGAAAGAGTTATACTGCCTGTTAAATTATAATTTAAACATGAAATTAACTTTGAAATATACAAGCCGTTCTTTCTTTTACATTCACGTAATGAAGTAAAATATTATTCCGCACTGGTTTTATAAAACTCGTATGTACCAAAATGAATTATAAATAACTTAAACGAATACAAATACCAGAAGCTTCATCGTAGTGTTTTAAAATAACATCACATATCCTCTTTCACTGATCATGAATTCTGAGTCTCTACCAATCTGTTGTTCATATTGAAAGCTACTTATTAAAATACGAGTGCTCGTTAACATTCATAATCATTCAATCACAGATCAATACTTGAAGGTAGGTTGCTAGTATTTATATTATACAGGGTGAGGCGCCAGAAACAGGCCACCTGAATAACTCGGCTGCTATTGGTGTTAGGATGAAATACATCAGATGGAACTTGCTTGGTTTCGAGGGGGCATTAATCTGATGTTAGTAGCTTGTTTGTAGGTGGATGCGTAAAGGACATATGAAGGTCAACTTCAGTTTTTTAAATGGAATATCCCATTTTTTATACCAAAGATCGATAGAGTATCAAAATCTGAGTATAAAAGCGTTGACCTTCATATGTCCTAAACCTAATAGTTAACGAGATATTATTCAAAGAAGAAAGAAAATTATTATATTATAAATTGAGAGCCGCCACAGCCGAGGAGAAATCAGAAATCCGTAATCAGAAAGATTCAACAAATATATTGGTGAAAGTCTCGTAAAACAATAATTCATAATAAAAAAGTTCAAGTTTTGATTTAAAGGCCTGAGCTGACACCAGTCTTTCATCTTTCCCGAACGGTTTGACTCTCCACGTCTCTTTCTTTCCCAAACGCTGCCCTTTTTTGCGTCCGAAATTTGATTCGTTCATTACACAAGTAATTATTATCGGAATCATATCATATTTGGTTTCATTTTAATCAGAAAAATGCCACAAATGTGTTTGTGAACATCCTATAAAAAAATAATGAAAAATAAAGAAGTCTCGAGTTTCGCTGTCCTTTTCTACGTTCGGCACTGCATCAAAGAATAGTAGGGTTTCGTCGGTAGCATTTCCCCGCTGTGACTTTGACAGATAACTCATAGGACACACGAATTACGACGTGTTTACAGACCGCGGCGAACTATAAATAAAGCTGACTATCGCTGTCCCTTTCTATGTTCGACATTGCATCAAAGAATAGTGACCCGACGACGACAAAACCCGGGCAGCTGACATATAACGCGGATTTACTGTAGTCGGAGGAGTTAAAGCTAAGGTTAATACAATTTTTAAATATATATTTTAATTGAGATTCCGCGAAACTTGCAGCGTCTATTTGGTTTGTTAATCATTTCTATTTAATCCCGTAATATGAAACATAATCTTTTAAAGTTTTGTATTATTTTTGTAGTTGTATTTCCCAGCACTTCGTCTGTTCTTAGATAAATAAGTAGTAGATGTATATCATAGGGATCTGCATTTACTTCAAAGAACAGACAGAAATATCAATTTGAATGTCCATCTCTTTGTTTGCGCTTACTTCCATCCACTTGATAGAATAATTTCCAATGAGGAATTTCCTTTTGCCGATTCATTCATTCCTCCAAAGTCCCTTACCCGTTCGATCGTACAAATTGCATATTAATTGTAATATGAATATTTATATTGAGTCTTTCAGATTAATATGCAACTTCAATTTATTTAACTCGGTAGAAAAGTATTTATAGACCTATACAGGGTGTTTCAAAAAGTATGGAGAACCCTGAAAGGGGTGGTTCCTGAGGTGACTCTAAGCAGAATTTTCCTTTTCCGTTTCGCCTTGGAGCGATTTGTTTTCAAGTTATTAACGAAAAGCACGAACCAATCGGAGCGCTGTTGACGGCGACTGGCCGTGCGGAGCGTAGTGATAGCGTCGAGCAGTTGTTGAGTCGTGAACAATAGAAGGAGCAGAATCCGATTTTAACTGTTTGCGATCGTATTTTCTGAGGGTATGGTAGTTGTGCTAGTGTCATGGGCATCGACGGAGAAACGCGGGAAACTATCTAAATGCTTCCCGAAAAATTTCTACCGTCCTCTCCAACTTTCCAATCATTTCTTTGCGAATTAACTTCCAATGGTAAAGAAGTTACGTAGTAAGTTCATAACGAATAGTTACCCTGTATATGCTGTGAAACAGAAAAATTCCGTACAAGCTGAGATGTAATTCACAATTTTAAAGGTACGCAAATGAAAAAGAAAGTATTTCAATTC
The DNA here is from genome assembly GCF_050948215.1 of Halictus rubicundus. Taxonomy (NCBI): domain Eukaryota; kingdom Metazoa; phylum Arthropoda; class Insecta; order Hymenoptera; family Halictidae; genus Halictus; species Halictus rubicundus. The sequence goes on along the minus strand of NC_135161.1, from coordinate 3,189,810 downwards.
GTGTAGAATTTCCCGAAAAATTATTTGAAAGATGAGTGGTAGGAACCCGTACAGTAACATGAAACAGTTTCTCGAGATTCAGCACTTGGTATGGACATGTTTCATACCGAGCTCTCGTAGATCCTTATTGAAAAATGATAAAACATCGATCGAAAGATTCGGCTTCTAGCATCAGTCCGGTTCACGTCGGAATGAAAAGCTGCAGTATGACCAGTTGATGAAACCCGGTTTGTAACGAATTTGCTCACCGTCACGATACAATATTCATTCCATCTCACCAACTGTGTCAATCGTTGCGCGCATGACATCGTTGCCGCCAAAAACTCGTAGAGGTTAATCTGCTCGGGCAGTTCACCTTTTACGCGCGCTTGCTGGCCGAAACGAATGTTCGATCGGCTAGAGCGCAATACGGAACGAAACGCGAGCACTGTCTATGCTGCTCGAATTGACATATCAATCAACCGCACTTCTGGCTACAATATCGCAACCGTTGTGTAGTTTCTGTGTTTTCGATAGAACATTTGATTACATTATACAATACAGCAGAGTTGGGGATTGGTAGAACAAATGTTTCTTCGAATAACGAATAACAATCGTTATTAGTTAAATCGCCTACGGGCGATACGATTTGTCATACTTGTCGGCGTACGATTGGTTGGATAGATAGTTGCACGAACAAATCGCATTTCACTTTTGCCTTTAAATGATCGCACAGTCACTGGTAAAATAATCACCAACACAAAAAATCGGGGCCTAGACCCACTCTCCTGCACGGAACTCCCCACCAACGCTAAATACCCCACCTACAAAATCACCTTCAAAGCGGGCACTATCCTGTCCTAAGTAAAGAAAACCAGAGCCACCGAAAACATACGCGTATACTGGTGTAGCGGTCGTTAACCGGTCAGCAAAACAGCTAACGACAAAGAAAAAAGATACAGAAATAATCCGAGTAAGCAAACTCGCGATGCCGCGAGGACACATCGACGCGCGAAGACATAAACACACGCTAGGAGAGGCACATCACACAACGGTCATTAAGGCGGTGGGCACGGCTCAAGATTGTGTGAGTGCATCCCCTCCCTAGTTCCGCACACGTACCCGAGTTTTGCAAGGGTACGGGAGGCCCGCTCTCATTTGTTAACAATGCAAAAATAGTACTGTTCTGTAGTCAAAATCGCTAGATAAAAGTTCAATCTAGGGTGAAAAGGTCCTCAGAAGTCGTACTTTTGCGTTTTTTAGCCGTAATTTGCAATATTCAGCAGCATACTGCTTAATCGAGTGACATTATCGTAAATATCGAGAGATTCAGAGCTCGTATGGAGTTCGTTGGACCTTTCCACCCTAGCGGGAACATATAGGAACTCAATGCCACGCCGATCATGTTGTATGCTTACGTATCAAACAAATGAAAGCGGGCACCAAGAAAAATTAGATCATTGAGTATTTCATCAAAATATAGTTCCGACATTTTTCGCTACGAGCGCTGTACTATGTTCCCGATCTGTCTCATCGTCAGTAGTCACTGTATCGGTAAAACAGAGGCCTATAGGAGCATGCGCGGCGCGAAAGCGTGAATGGCGTGTACGTGTGCGACGGCGATCGCAAGGGTCCGGGATGCCTGGAAATATTTCCCAATAATGCAGAGACGGGACTTTTCCATAGTGAAAAGAGCTAGATAAAGGTTCAATCTAGGGTGGAAAGGTCCTCAGAAGTCCTACTTTTGCGTCATCGAGAAATGATTAGCTATATTCGGCAGCATGTTGTCCGCCAGAGAGGCCTGTAGGAGCATGAGCGGCGCGTCAACATGGATGGCGCTGTCGTAGCTTTGTTCGAATAGCCGTGCCGTGGCACACTCACACACCGCCTGATCAGCGTGTACGTGTGCCGTCGGCGATCGCAAGGGTCAGGGATGCCTGGAAATATTTCCCAATAATGCAGTCACGGGACTTGTCAATGGTGAAAAGAGCTAGATGAAAGTTCTATCTAGGGTGGAAAGGTCCTCAGAAGTCGTACTTTTGCATCATTGAGAAACGGTTAGCAATATTCGGCAGCACGTCGTTTCTCAGGGAAGCTATGGGAACTGACATGGCGGCACATTCACCCACCGCCTGGTCGGCGTGTACGTGTGCCGACGGCGATCGCAAGGGTCCGGGATGCCTGGAAATATTTCCCAATAATGCAGCGACGGGACTTTTCCATAGTGAAAAGAGCTAGATAAAGGTTCAATCTAGGGTGAAAAGGTCCTCAGAAGTCCTACTTTTGCGTCATCGAGAAATGATTAGCTATATTCGGCAGCATGTTGTCCGCCAGAGAGGCCTGTAGGAGCATGAGCGGCGCGTCAACGTGGATGGCGCTGTCGTAGCTTCGTTCGAATAGCCGTGCCGTGGCACACTCACACACCGCCTGATCAGCGTGTACGTGTGCCGTCGGCGATCGCAAGGGTCAGGGATGCCTGGAAATATTTCCCAATAATGCAGTCACGGGACTTGTCAATGGTGAAAAGAGCTAGATGAAAGTTCTATCTAGGGTGGAAAGGTCCTCAGAAGTCGTACTTTTGCATCATTGAGAAACGGTTAGCAATATTCGGCAGCACGTCGTTTCTCAGGGAAGCTATGGGAACTGACATGGCGGCACATTCACACACCGCCTGGTCGGCGTGTACGTGTGCCGACGGCGATCGCAAGGGTCCGGGATGCCTGGAAATATTTCCCAATAATGCAGCGACGGGACTTTTCCATAGTGAAAAGAGCTAGATAAAGGTTCAATCTAGGGTGAAAAGGTCCTCAGAAGTCCTACTTTTGCGTCATCGAGAAATGATTAGCTATATTCGGCAGCATGTTGTCCGCCAGAGAGGCCTGTAGGAGCATGAGCGGCGCGTCAACGTGGATGGCGCTGTCGTAGCTTCGTTCGAATAGCCGTGCGGCGGCACACTCACACACCGCCTGATCAGCGTGTACGTGTGCCGACGGCGATCGCAAGGGTCAGGGATGCCTGGAAATATTTCCCAATAATGCAGTCACGGGACTTGTCAATGGTGAAAAGAGCTAGATGAAAGTTCTATCTAGGGTGGAAAGGTCCTCAGAAGTCGTACTTTTGCATCATCGAGAAATGGTTAGCAATATTCGGCAGCACGTCGTTTCTCAGGGAGGCTATGGGAACTGACATGGCGGCACACTCACACACCGCCTGGTCGGCGTGTACGTGTGCCGACGGCGATCGCAAGGGTCTAGGATGCCACTAACCATTTCCCAATAATGCAGAGACGGGACTTTTTCATAGTGAAAAGCGCTTTAGCCAATTAGCATCTTGGAAGGTTGGATAATACAAGGATGTGAATTTTCAGTAATGGCACTAGATAAAAAGATCAACCTGACATGCTGAATCCCTCAAAAATCCCTAAAAATTATTGTTCGCGAAATGTAACAAATAGTTGGGCAAACTATATTTATCAATTGATTTTTTCTAGTTTTTATCTCCAGATAAAAATGAATATATTCTAAATATTTTCTGTAAAAATTTGATTTCAATATCTCTAATGGTTTGAAAGCAACCTGTTGCGAATTAGTATCTTGCGTCGATGGCCCGCTCCATAACATTGACACTGGAGGGTGTCATAAATTAGCCCTCCCACGACACTGTCTCGCCGAAGACGAAAGAACTTTCCTGTAACCTCAGTGCAAAACACAGTCATTCTCTAAAGTCTGAAACATTGCCGCTTCGCACGAATGTACGATTGCCTAGTAAATATGATCCAAATTATATCATGTTTGGTGTCAATTTTATCAGGAAAATTACACGAATGTGTTGAGAGAAGTTTCATGAATATATTATGAAAAACAAAAGAATTGGGACATTGCATTAGTATTGTTTCACCGATATACCTGACCCCGCATAATGTTACACTCTTCGGCGGTCTAGCTTCTAGCCCCTTCGAAGGGTAGACACTTGGGCGCGTCATAAATTGGCCCTTCTCCGATAGTGTCCAGCCAAAGACGAAAGAGCTGGCATGCAGCCTCGGTGCGAAACACAGTCATTCTCTGAAATCTGCAACATCGTCGCTCCGAACAAATGTACGAATGCGTAGTAAATATGATACAAATTATACCATGTTTGGTATCATTTTTATCAGAAACATTCCACGAATGTGTTGAGAGAGGTTTCAGGAAAAAATAAGGAAAAACAAAAAAAATGATGACATTGCATTAGTATTGTCTCACCGATGTACCTGACCCATGTTACACCCAACGACCGGCACACCGAACGGCCAGGCCGACTACGCTTGCAATGTTCCGCATTTTATATGGATTTCTGTATGCATTGTCTGGCCGGCCTGACGGTACGCGGGGTCCGAGAGTTTCTGCGTTTTTATGAAATACATAATGGTAATAACGGTACTTCATTCATAACTTATAACGTAACTTTTAATATACTTGGTTTTTTTTATAATTACAGTAGGTATATTTAGCAAACATGTGCATAATCTTTATTTGCATTAAATTTTGTATTAAATTAAATTAAATTAAATTAAATTAAATTAAATTAAATTAAATTAAATTAAATATTTCTGGAATTCCGACGAATTTGTTTCGAATGAAGTTGCATACGTATCGATAATATCATTAAAATATCCTCACGAAGTTACCGCACTCCTCAAAAAATTGTCATACTTTACCTTCTTGTCATACCTTCTAGGCGTATGTAACTTCGTAAGTATATTTTAATGATATTATCAATACGCAGAGTTGGGCAAAATAGTTATCGAAATAAAAATTTCGAATAACGAATGAAAGATAAAAAAATTTGTATTAAAATTTGAAAGTTAAAATTACAATCTCATTAAAGACGGTCCAAATGCTCTAGATAAGCTCTAGAAGTCATTCGTATTAACAATATTGTTCTGATTAAAAACATAAAAGCATAAAAAAATAAAAGCATGTATTAATAAATAGATTAAAAACATGAAGCATCATTTGGACTGTCTTTAATGAGATTGTAATTTTTATCGTAACATTACGTATCGGTGAAACTTGTCCTAATCCCACAGGCATTCTGTGCCCCTTAGCTCTTTTATCTGGGGTTATATTGGGAGGGCTAGTTTCTGACACCCTCAAGCGTGTACCTGTCGAAAGACCCAGAAGCTAGACCGCCGAAGGGTGTAACATTGTGCAAGGTCAGGTATATCGGTAAGACAATCCCGATGGAATGACATAATCTTTTTTGTTTTCCATTATTTTTTCATGAAACCTCTCTCAACACATTTGTGGAATGTTTCTGATAAAAATGACACCAAACATGGTATAATTTGTATCATATTTACTACGCATTCGTACATTTGTTCGAAGCGACGATGTTTCAGATTTCAGAGAATGACTGTGTTTCGCACCGAGGCTGCATACCAGCTCTTTCGTCTTCGGCAGGACACTATCGGAGAACGGGTAATTTATGACGCCCCCAAGTGTCTACCTTTCAAAGGGGCCAGAAGCTAGACCGCCGAAGAGTGTAACATTATGCGGGTGCAGGTATATCGGTGAGACAATACTAATGCAATGTCCCAATTCTTTTGTTTTTCATAATATATTCATGAAACTTCTCTCAACACATTCGCGTCATTTTCCTGATAAAATTGACACCAAACATGATATAATTTGGATCATATTTACTAGGCAATCGTACATTCGTGCGAAGCGGTGATGTTTCAGACTTTAGAGAATGACTGTGTTTTGCACCGAGGTTACAGGAAAGTTCTTTCGTCTTCGGCGGGACAGTGTCGTGGGAGGGCTAATTTATGACACCCTCCAGTGTCAATGTCACGGCACGGAGTTATAGAAAGCAAATTTTTACTGAAAATATTTAGAATGCGTTCACTTGTATCTAGAGATAAAAACTAGAAAAGAATCATTTATTTAAATATAGTTTGTCAAACCATTTGTTACATTTCGCAAACAATAATTTTTACGGATTTTCGAGGGATTCAGCATGTTAGGTTGATCCTTTTATCTAGTGCGAATCATTACTGAAAATTCACATCCCTGTATTATAGAGAAATGGGTTGCGGAATTCCAGACCCTTCCAGCCCTCGTAGGCACACGTACACGCCGACCAGGCGGTGTGTGAGTGCGCCGCCATGTCAGTTCCCATAGCCTCCCTGAGAAACGACGTGCTGCCGAATATTGCTAACCATTTCTCGATGATGCAAAAGTACGACTTCTGAGGACCTTTCCACCCTAGATAGAACTTTCATCTAGCTCTTTTCACCATTGACAAGTCCCGTGACTGCATTATTGGGAAATATTTCCAGGCATCCCTGACCCTTGCGATCGCCGTCGTCACACGTACACGCTGATCAGGCGGTGTGTGAGTGTGCCACGGCACGGCTATTCGAACGAAGCTACGACAGCGCCATCCACGTTGTCGCGCCGCTCATGCTCCTACAGGCCTCTCTGGCGGACAACATGCTGCCGAATATAGCTAATCATTTCTCGATGACGCAAAAGTAGGACTTCTGAGGACCTTTTCACCCTAGATTGAACCTTTATCTAGCTCTTTTCACTATGGAAAAGTCCCGTCGCTGCATTATTGGGATATATTTCCAGGCATCCCGGACCCTTGCGATCGCCGTCGGCACACGTACACGCCGACCAGGCGGTGTGTGAGTGTGCCGCCATGTCAGTTCCCATAGCCTCCCTGAGAAACGACGTGCTGCCGAATATTGCTAACCATTTCTCGATGATGCAAAAGTACGACTTCTGAGGACCTTTCCACCCTAGATAGAACTTTCATCTAGCTCTTTTCACCATTGACAAGTCCCGTGACTGCATTATTGGGAAATATTTCCAGGCATCCCTGACCCTTGCGATCGCCGTCGTCACACGTACACGCTGATCAGGCGGTGTGTGAGTGTGCCACGGCACGGCTATTCGAACGAAGCTACGACAGCGCCATCCACGTTGTCGCGCCGCTCATGCTCCTACGGGCCTCTCTGGCGGACAACATGCTGCCGAATATAGCTAATCATTTCTCGATGACGCAAAAGTAGGACTTCTGAGGACCTTTTCACCCTAGATTGAACCTTTATCTAGCTCTTTTCACTATGGAAAAGTCCCGTCGCTGCATTATTGGGATATATTTCCAGGCATCCCGGACCCTTGCGATCGCCGTCGGCACACGTACACGCCGACCAGGCGGTGTGTGAGTGTGCCGCCATGTCAGTTCCCATAGCCTCCCTGAGAAACGACGTGCTGCCGAATATTGCTAACCGTTTCTCAATGATGCAAAAGTACGACTTCTGAGGACCTTTCCACCCTAGATAGAACTTTCATCTAGCTCTTTTCACCATTGACAAGTCCCGTGACTGCATTATTGGGAAATATTTCCAGGCATCCCTGACCCTTGCGATCGCCGTCGGCACACGTACACGCTGATCAGGCGGTGTGTGAGTGTGCCGCGGCACGGCTATTCGAACGAAGCTACGACAGCGCCATCCACGTTGTTGTACGTCCGTACATTCTCTCTTCCTCTGTTTTACCAATACAGTGTGTTGCTCGATACTGAACTTTGGAAAACGTTCCTAGCTCCCCTACTGGACAGAAATGTTACTATTTAGCTTCCTCTAGCGGCCGTTCGTTCTTTCATAGCGTGACGATCATTATTGTGTCGGGGCATTCGGAGCTTGCCCTGGTCAGGTTCGGTTCCCTCCCCTTAACCTGTCAGCAAATCAGTTGATGGTTAAGACAAAGGCGTTTAAACTCCCTCACCCACTTTCTAACCCGTCCAATTTCCCCACATCCCAAAAACCTAACCTCCCAGACCCCTCCCCACGACAAAACCACATCTTTCCATGCCAAGGCCACGGCAGCCACCCCCAGACCCCCCTCCATCAATTCTCCCATCAACACCTCCGACACCATAAACTCCTTAAACGGCCTCAGGCGAACTAGACACCTTCTGCAAAATCCTAGACCTCATCAAAACCCACTACATCCCTTGTCAAACCAGCATCGACAAAGTTAGAGCGATCATCTTCATCGTTCAACAACTCGATGGTTAATTCGATCCCATCCACCCACAAATACATGACTTGGAACGCAACCAGTCTTCTCCCAAAACTGACAGAACTCCAACACTACCTAAGTGCAAACCAGATACAAATAGTCCTAATCTCTGAAACCTGGCTCTCAGAATCCGGAAACCTCAGAATCTCACAGTACAAAGTGATCCGAGCGGGCGGATCCCAACAAACACGCAAAAGTGGCAGAGTAGCTATCCTAATACAGAACTCCATCCCCTACCAAACCATCCCCAGCCCACAACCTCCTCCATGGAAATAGCCACCATCCTAACAAAAACAAATCCCCCCATAACAAACGGTGCTCTCTATTCTCCTCCGAAAAACAAAATCACGCAAACCGACCACGGCGCCATCACAACCCACCCACACTCCAAATACTTCCGCGTAGGAGGTGATCTGAACGATAAATATCAGCTTTGGAACAACACCTCCTACAACCGAAACGGAAGCACCCTCAAATCCCACTCTGAATCCAGAAACTATAACATCATTCATAGCAACACCTACACGTACAAACAACCAAACTCCACTCCCTCCAACCTGCCCCACGCAATGACCTGTTTCACAGAAAACGACCTTCCCTCGCAAACAGCAAAAGTATGCCACCCTCCCAAATCACTCCTTCATCAACTGGAACAAGTACAGGCCCCTAAACGACTCCTACTTCCTTAACCCCAGCATTAACACCACCGACGACATAGAAACAGAAGTAGATAGACTCCAAAAATACATAAATCACTCATTCAAAAAAGCCACCAAAACACACCACAATCCACCCTCTCAATCCGACGCAAAGCTAACAAAAACAATCAAACTTAGGAACAAGCACAGAAGAAAATATCAAAAAACCGGCAATCCCTTCTTTAAACTCCAAAGAAACCTCCTCTCTGGTAAAATTCGCTGCCTAATCACAGAAGCAAAAAACATCAAATGGCAAGCCAAACTACAAAACATCAGAACCTGCGACAACACCTTCTGGACCACCTACCGACTAACCAGCAACAAACATGCACCCACCCCCGTTCTAACCGACAACTCCTCCAGCTATTACACGGACAACGAGAAAGCCAACACTCTGGCAGACGTCTTCCAACAAATCTACGACAACTTCCTCTCCCTTCCCTCTCACGCAGAACCAGAGGTACAAAAATCCATCTCCGAACTCGAATCATCTGACAACGGCCCTATACCCCTACCTCCCTCCCCTCGATCCATCAGAGACGTCATCTCCACCTTTGCCAACAACAAAATATCTGGATACGACAAAATCACCCCAATCAAACTTAAAAACCTTTCTATAAAACTCACCGTCTAGCAAACTAGCAAAAATCATCCGCATCAGAAAACCCGGTAAGAACAGCAAAACACCCACTAGTTACAGGCCCATCAGTACGTTGAGGAAAGTCCTAGAAAAGATAATCCTGAACGACCTAAATCTTCACCTCACATCCAACCAAATCCTGATTAACCAACAATTCGGATTCAGGCAACACCACTCCACCATATACCAACTCCTAAGAGTCACCGCATTCATTGCGTTAGAAAATAGCAAAAACAGATCGGTCCAAATGATTCTCCTCGACATTAATACCTCATTAACAAAGCCACTAAGATAAATTTTACTAAGGAAAAAGTTACTTCGAATCGCCCCACAAATCACGACTCAACATCGATCACTTTGTATTATAATATTATTTTGGTAGCAATTTATTTAACAACTTCCAACAATATTAAATTTATGGTTTCAGTCGTTGTACAATAAGACATTTGTAATGGGCGATTTGAGCCCATTAGGTTCAATAATTCTTGCATTAATACACAATAAATGCGTTCTGTTCAATATTATGTGCTGTCTTTGCATCGAATTTATTAATTATTCCATCCTGTTAATGGTTTGAGTCTAAATCATATTCTGAATTGCATTCATTATCATTAATAATTTTTATTCACGGATAGCGTAAAATCTGTGACATTTTAACGATGAATTCTCGCGCGAGAGTACGATACAATCGACTCATGCGTTTCTCATGAAATTCAATTAGCCTGCGGTCTGTGTAAACTCGTGTCTCCTACAAGACCAATTAATAAAACGTGATGCGCACTTGATATTATTTTTCGCTACGATATTCCGAACACGATTTGGAAAATTAACGATCAAAGAATATATAAAATATTTTCAACATGCAGATTGACACGTACATATCGAATTAGCGAAGTTTTAGAATGTAATACGCTGCTCGAGCAGACATGTATTACTTGATATTGAACAGAAACCACCTTACAATTAGATTCGATACACACTGTATACAGATATGCTCACGTTTCGCTCTCGGTTCGATCACATACCCGAATATGCAACGTGTTCATTTGAAAACTTTCCAGCCGAATATGTCGAAAAGTATGAAAGATATTAAAAAAGTGTAAAACACGTGTCCAAGGTTTTCGAGGGGGACAGGGGGGGGGGGCAGTATCAGTTTTTTATTTGGGTGGCGTTTTCAAGGTCATTTAAAGTTCAACTTTGTTTTTTCAAATGGAAACCTATATTTTTTATTATGAGATCTTATAGTATGTAGAAAGACCAGCAATTTTCGTAGGATATTTTTTTATATCTGCGCACTAGTTTCGGAGATATTTAAAGAGAAGTAGAGCGAGTCGTACTTATACTGCGAGAAAGTTTGTAATTTCTTTGTAACTATAACAAATTTTCAAAATGTTCTCCGTTATTTTCTACACAATAATACGAATGATTCTCAAATTCTGAACGAACATTTTTGAAGGTATCTGTTGAAATAGCTCTACATTCCTGTACAATTCTACGACGCAAATCGTTGACAGACTTGAAGTGTCCCCACAAAAAGAAGTCGACCGGAGTTAGATCTGGTGATCTTAGTGGGAATCGATTGTTAACCACTGGCGAACTGGTAACGTGCAATGCGGGGGGAGCACCATCATGTTCGATGCACAAAAGTTCTTCATTTAAGAAAAAATTGCCATTTTCATCTTTCAAGACTTTCAAGACTTCTGTTATAAGTGGATCAATAATGTCGTTCAGTAAATTTAAATACGGATTGCCATTCAAATTCTGTTGAAAAAACTCTCTTTTCACACTTGACTAAATAGTACAATCTTATATTGAAAGACAGACAACATAAACAAGAGATCAATAGAGGACAATTTTGTTTTCAAATGGTACTTGTTGTACTCAACTGGAAAACATCAAATTCCGTCAAAGAATTTTACACAATAGTATGCCTCGCTCTACTTCTCTTTAAATATCTCCGAAACTAGTGAGCAGATAAAAAAAGTATCCTACGAAAATTGCTGGTCTTTTTACGTACAATAAGATCCCATAATAAAAAATATAGATTTCCATCTGAAAAATCAAAATTGACCTTCAAATGACCTTGAAAACGCCACCCAAATAAAAAACTGATACTGCCTCCCTCTTCCCTCGATATCCTTGGACACATGTTTTACATTTTTTAAATATCTTTAATACTTTCCGAGATATTCGGCTGGAAAGTTTTCAAATGAACACCCTGTATAGTACTTAAACCCACTGTCGTATATTGTGTCGCTCACGGTCTTCCCGCTTCTCGAAAATCAGTTTCGTTTCAACCTACGTGCTTGTTCGCGTCCAGTTTGTACAAAAAATGGCAATATCTTCTGACGATGAATTGATTATGATTGCTATTGAATTCGACAAGAAAACTGAAACGGAATATTATACATTATATCCACCTCTAGGAGATGATGAAGATACGTTTATAATCTACAAATTTTCAATTGGTTATTGAGACAACACTTTTTACAGAACAGAAAATTAACATACGTATCCGTAATCTAAAATAATAGAAAATAATACATTAAAAAATCGGCTAAACACAATGAGATCCTCAATTAAAATAATTTTACAAAAACATGGCAGCATACTACAGTCTCTGTTTCTAACCCACTTAAAAATAAGCGTGTGGCCCTGGACATAATTGTTTTTGGACTTTTATTTAGACTTTCACCTTATAAGTCACAATAATACAAACCCTGGCTAAAAGTATTCGCATTTCATAATCGCAAAATTTTCTTAAAATTGAATCAAATAAGTTGAGTTTTCTTGACACGTTAAAAGACTTAGTTTACTAAGTGACAGGTAAACGAAATGTTGAAAAAAATGCTATTGGTCGGAAGTGCGAAGAAAAAAAAATAAATGAAAAGTCAGAATGTTAGCGATTACAATCCGCATATGTATTAGTTTATAAGTTCGCGACGCGCTATTGCTTTGTATCTTCTGCCGCGACATCTACCGTTGAGTTGGGGACCATTGCGGGTCCCATAGTGTTTTGTTCTATTCTGTTTTTGCTCTGTTCTGTTCTGTTCGTTCGTTGTTCAACACGTTTGTTATCCGCTGTAATCTAATATTAAAACTAACAAAGAAACGATTTTTTAAACTTTTTTATCTACGAGTACAATGAAAATTTAAAACGTGCATCTTGTAGATCTACGTCAATTATATAAATAATTGAAAAAAATTTCAAATAATCTCATTCAAATCGGTTAACGTTGCTGTGAGCAATAAACATTTCAAGATGATCACATAAGGGCGAAATTCGTCCTTATGTGACCATCTTGTAAAGGAACTTAGCAAAATTTTTTCGAAACTCTTAAACTATATTGAACTGTTGATATTAAAATGAATAAAGTATGAAAAATACATACATATAATACAGAAAAAATTTCTCGCAATCAGAGTAATAAAACTTTCTCGAAGAAGAAACTACCACATAATGTGCAACTGCTTTTGTACATAGTCCGTCGATAACGCGAGTCATGTATTTTCTATTTTGTTTGAGATTCATTGAAATGTGCGTTAGTTAATGATAACTATCAATAATGGAAACGGCATGTTTGTAACAAAAATGGCATTTAGCAAATGTGTCTTAAAAAAGACAGAAGGAAGACCACGCGCTGATACAACGATAGTTTTGAAATCCTAATTCAAACTTTGTTACTACGGTAAATAAAAACAGTTGATCGGATTCAATAAGTGAAATAGGACTATACATATGTAGACTGTATATGTAGAGAAACTACACATTGAATATTCCAAGTTATATTAAAGTAATATTAAGACATGCGTATATTCGCTGCTTTAGTTTTTTATTTAAGCGTTATTTTATCATTATGTTTGGAAAGCTGCAGTCCCTAAATGTTTATCGTCGTACATTACGTACTATTTACTATGGACTTCTCTATTGTTCGCTCGCTATGGTATTGCTGGAATTGTATGTAGGATAATAAGGTAGTGGTGATAGGTCGGGAATGTAAAATGACCAAAAATATTGATTTTCCTGATAAGTTTGAATAATGTGTACGGTATTCTGTTTCCATTCATTTTTTAAAGTCGCCTAATTATTTTACCAGGTCTAATACCTCACCCCCTGTTGGGCGTCTCCACTTTAAATACAGAAGGTTAATTATGGCACGGAGCACGAAACGTAATCGTGAGTCAGTTATGACAACCCAACAATATTAAGTTTAGTGAACATTTCCTTTTGCGTTGTAGATATAATACAATGTCGAATCTACTTCGAAGTTCAATGAATAATTTACAAATGTAATATAATCATAGCAAGCATACAGCATACTGCTACGCAGTTGGAGTAATTTTACCATGTTAATTCGACAACTTATGTGTTCGTCGTTTCAATGCAATTGCTTTATTAATTATTTCAATGGAGTTCATATCGCTCCGCACACGGTTCAGCGATCTGTATGATATAATAAATTGACATAGACAGACATATGCTGTAAGCAGAATTTATTTTTGTTGCTTGTAATAAGCAATAATTATTGCCACGAGACTGTAAATGCGATAATGATCTATCGACAGATAATTGATTAACAGCGTTAGTTGATCAACAACCGTTCAGGAAATATCGGAGTTGTTTATTTAAGCGTTACGCACAGCTGATACCAATCGACAGCAAAGCAGTTACTGGCTTTGTATATACTATTTATATAATAAACTTATGACGCATGGAATTGACGGCAAACTGAATAAGACACCATGCGTGAATTCGAAATTAAATGGTATTCATATTTATTCTGTTCAGAACCTACACTTTTGTCGTGTTTATGCACGTTATATGTCAAAATAATCAAGTTCATTTCATCGATGATTAACACTATTTCTACGGCGGTATCATGTATACATATATGAATATTAGTTATTTTTTTAATATCTATGCAGCTGGTATGACAAAATGGATTAATCTCCTTCTCCGACAATCGTAAAGCTATGTCAATTGTTTTCTGTTCTTGCAATAAATTACTGTGAACTTGTCAAACACCACTGTCAACTTTAAATTCTTTTAGTAAAGTTGCATATACAGGGTGTCCCAGCATTGGTGTTACAATCTAGGGGGTGATTCTACGCGAGAAAATAAGTCGAAAATATAGAATAAAATTCGTTCATCTGAAGCTTCGTTTTCGAGAAAATCCAATTTGAACATGCAGCGAATACGCATGTTATTCGATAGGAGTCGTCTGATCATGACCAACCAATTCTACTTCCTGCATATACTATAGCAAGCGAACCCGACGGATCTTCAAACAAGATTTTCTCGAGAACGAAGGCCCGAGTGAAAAAATTTTATTCTTTATTTTCCATTTGTTTTTTAATGTAGAATCACCCCCTTCTCGGTTGTACCGATGCTGGAAAACCCTGGTATAATTGACGAATTTCACCAGCTAAAAACGTGAGATTAGAACATTTTTTTTTTATCAAGACTAAAGTTACGACAGCTACAAACTTTATGAAACTTTGATGATAAGAACTGTATCGAATTGAAAAACACACAATATCTTTAAAAGATATTTTCATATTGAAAAAATAGAAAAATGACAGAAACAAGTTTCTAGAATATTTTCAGTGAATTTTTCCACGAATTTATAATTCGAATAAGATTAGAATTGGAACCAGGTTATCGGATTTCATTTTCAAGATGAAGATAGAAAGTATTTCAAAAACTGAACACTGACCTTAATCCTAATCCCATCGAAAAGACCCGTCGAGACCGAATTCCTACAGAATATTTGAATAAAATGAATTTTTGCGCATTTTTCGTTCCAACCTATGACAATATTATTAAGAGTAAAATGAAGGAACGCGTCGAAATTGTGTAGCATCAGTAGGAGGAATCATCAGCACACGGCGAAAAAAGAGGTGAACAATTTTGCACGGTGTTCCCGGCGCAGCTAGAGTAGAAAAAGGACGTGAATTTCCAAGCGCAGCCGCCGCCGCGCATCGTTGGAAACTGTCGAAAATCTCCGAGTCCACCTTTGCTTGTGTTAATGTGAAATTCCTTTTGTGTAACGAAAGAGAATTACTTCTTCGTTTCCCTTCGTTAAGAAAAGAGAAAGGAGAAGGGAGAAATGGAAGGCTCACACCCGTTAGAAGAATATTTCCAGCAACGTGGAAACGCAGCTCCCACACTACCACCTTCGCCGAAGTCAAGAAATCGAACAGTCAAGACAAAAAAGTGACTTCCAAGAAAAAGAAGGAACGAAGAATTACCATAAAGAAATATGTACCGACGTTCTTTGCGTTTCTGATTTTCCAGGACGCCCATCCTCTCTATCGTATCGCCTCCTCTTCGACGAAAATTGGAAAACCCATTTACGCGTGGTTGCACGGAAAGTTTCATAGCTTTTATTCTCGATTCTTTCCCTTGCTGTGCTTCTATTGAATTACATTAACATACATTCCAAGGCCAATTACTGTAACATTCTGTGAAAAAGTTTATCTCTCGGCGAAATCTATAATGGCCCTAGAAAACGATGCATTAAATTTTAGATAAGTGGACTTTCATTTATTTTTAGTTTTGACGGAACTGTGCGATTCGAAGGATATGAAATCGCTGTTCGAACAATCCTTTTTCTGTACCGAATTGATATCCAGACAATATGTGTAGAAAATATTATTTTATAGACATACGTAGATAATTAATATGTGAACATATTATGAAGTACTTTACACGTAATTAAGTACGAATAAAGATAGTAAAGTTTGCGCTATTCGTTAACGTGTGATGATTAGACTGCGGATGTTTGTGCAATTTTCAATTTTTTGTAGGCAAATTTTAGGAAAGCCAAAACAAATGAAATCTAATTTTCAGTGGTAGTGACCTTTGTACATCTTAAATAAATAAAAATCGTACTATTTAAATTCTGCGGAATTTTATATTATAGCATTTTTCGAAAATTTTCAGAAGCCATAAATGCATAAAGATCCGCAGTCTAGTGATGATATTACATGCCTAAGTACTTACGAGAGTATAACTTAATACAATTATTGATCATTGTTTACATTTTTCCCAACCACTTCTGAACTGCATTTTAGGTTGAAAATTACGATAACAAAAATAATAGGTTGTACGTCACAAACGTGCAGGATACAGTGATTTCTCTATATATGTCGTAAAGACCTGGATGATAAATGTCGCGGAATTATCCCCACTATTGCGGGATATACTCCGTGGGGCAACGAAGCTTTTGACATATATCGAGAATTCACAGTATACTTATATCGTAGACACAAGTCATGTACGATAAAGTTTAGAATTAGAGGCATGTCTATGATCATGAACTCTATTTTTTTTTCCAATAGTAGAATGTTATCAGGTCTATTTTATTATTGTATAACGTAATAAATCATTAATGCGAAGTGGAAACAGTATAACCGAATCACCTGTGTTTGTAAAATCCTTTCTTCATGCGAGAACCATCCGGCAGTCACAAAGTTTTAGAGATTTTTATAAATCAAACGTTCCAAAAAGCCTCCGCCGCGCGTTCGCACAACGTATAAAATCATGTCCAACTGTAATCTGCACGTGCAAATGGAAAGATTATGCCGCAAGCTAAAACACCGAACGAGGTACGCATTTCTCCGTGAAAACTTCAACGCTTTATGCAAAGTAATCTCTATTAATTTTTTGCTTTTAATGGAAAGTGAAACGGGCCGGTGAATTTTAATGAAAATCCGCGATGAAATATTCCCCCCCTGAATTTAATGAAAGCCTCGCCTCGGTGCCGTATTATTTGCCATATAAGGTAAAATGAAATGCTGATTGGCTAAAGGCAACTGTTATTTCTATGAAACTAATTATCCAGTATATAGCACATATATTTCTATGATTCATAAAAACGACGTTTAAAAATATTTCCCTCAAAGTACATAGCGTTATACACAGTGTATTCATTTAAAATTTTTCTGCTTATTTTATACTTCCTCGATAACATGGAAATGTTATAAATTCATGTTTTTCACTCTAATAAGTTTTTGTTCTCTAATCCTTTTCCCACGTTAAACAATATATTTTTTATATAGGAACTGATACTAAACAATTAATCATGTCCTATAATTTCAAATTCTGAATACACTATGCTCAGATAAAGAATTTTGTTTATTTGTGAAAGGCTATAGCCGGGTTTGGGGGTCAAATTAATTCGCCCCCGGCCCAATTTTAATCGAGTTTGCACCATTCGATAGCCTACCAAAAATGAAATCTTTTTGCCAAGTTTCAGCCCGATACTTCATCTGTAAGGGTAGTTACAAAGGAAAATCGAAAAACCAGTTTTTGACCCATTTTTTCCATTTAGTGACAATTTAAAATTCTGAATAAATCTGACACATTTCATCAAGTTTTCAGATTTTTCTGTTGCAAAGTCCGGTTGTGAAAATGAAAAAAATCGAAAAAAATGCAGATTACGTGTAGAAATTGAAGAGACACTACTACAGATTTAATTTAGAAATAAGATATTGTCCTAAGTATTATACATTTCGTGTTACCAAACTAATTAATCTTATTTATAGATTACGCAAAAGAAGACATCCCATTATAATAGCTACAATTCCAAGGATAATAACTAATCAAAATGTAAAAGACATAATAGTCAATTCGATGCACTTATTCCATATAAAAAAATGTTAAGCAGAGCAGTAATACAGACTGTAAATGATTAGAGGCTGAAAGTACTCCAAAAATATTTTTCCGAAAAATTATTCAAAAATAGTTCAAACATAGTTGAAAAATGTTTTGATTATTATTAATTAACGAAAAAAAAAGAAATTGACTTGAGCGGTATTCGGACCTGGTCCAAAAAGTCTTCATCAGCTCCGCAGCCGGAGACCATAACCGCTGAACCAACCAATGCTATTAAAAATAATATCGAAATATAATTTTCGTTTTTTCTATTACGCAAATTTTAAAGTCTGGACGATATTTCTTTGAACCTAGAAATGTTTAATATTACATAATATATATTTAAAATAAGTATAACTTAGTTTTTCACGAGAAAAACGCCGAAAAAAGTGGTTTTTATTTTGTTCAACTATGACGCACCAGACTCAGGAATTTGAAAACAATCGAGTATAACACTTAGGACAATATCTCATTGCTAAATTAAATCTGTAGTAGTGTCTCTTCAATTTCTATATGAAATCTGAATTTTTTCGATTTTTTTTCGTTTTTTACAACTAGTGTTTGCAACGGAAAAATCTGAAAACGATTCCTAATATGTGGCTTAGTATCCGAAATCTGTTAGATTTTTTTCAGAATTTTAAATTGTCATTAAACGGGGAAAATGGGCTAAAAACTTGTTTTTCGATTTTGCTGTATAACTACCCTTACAGATAAGGTATCGGGCTGAAACTTTGCAGAAAGGTTTCTTTTTTGGTAAGCTATCGAATTGTTCAAACTCGATTAAAATTGGGCTGGGAGCGAATTTGACACCCGCCCTCCCCCCTAAAGGCTATAGCCTTTAGTAGGAAAGTGATCAAGTCTATTTTTCCGAAAGGAAACTAGCAATAAGCGGGGGAAACAGTAGATAAGTTTCTTATTTCTCCAACGGGAAAATAGCACAATGCGTGTAGAATTGCCTGCTTAACGGTACCAGAGGTATCCAGTTAACTGAGTTTTGATAAGTGTATAAATCTCACTATTGAACCGTACCTTTACCCACGCTACTCTTAATTTAAGCCCTTAACCCATTTGCATCATAAGGAAATATGAAAAGAAGGCCTTTATCACCAATTTTTTTTTTTTTATTATATTTAAGTACAAAAATGACTACAAGTAGAAGAACTTCATATTTCAGCATTATAAAAAAAAATAAATTGAGCGTATATATACGCTCCGGTGATAGTGACCAGGAAATTGAGCGTGTATGTACGCTAATGATGCAAATGGGTTAATCTACAATATCAAGTGAGACTCGTGGTAAGAAATTTGGGTCAAAAATGAGAAACACGAGCATGATTCGTGGTACTTCGATCGGACAAAACGTAAACAACCCGAATCTGACTGGTGCTATTTCGATCGCAGCAAACGTAAACAATTCGCACAAGTTCGAGAGCACGGATGAACAGCTAAATGGCTTGACGCGTGACCGACCTTGTTGTTAATTGTTGACCGCGCCATCGAGACTTAGCTCATAGGACAAGGGGTTAAACATGTCGTTTGTGTACAATTTCTATTAGTTCCTCTGTAACACCTCCGTTCAGTTTCTCTACTTTCAGGTGCTGTTTGGTAAATATGGTACACTATCGTTCATAAGTATCTGAACATTTAAAACCATCTTATAATGTATGAAATGCTTGAGTATCTAAATCTTAAATACAGGAATTAAATTAAAAACAAATGCTTTAGGCAAAGCAATACTGCTTTATATTCTAATCTTCGGAAAATCTAGAAGAAAGATTTGTGACAAATCAAAATCCATTTTTTAAGTCCAAGTACGATATTCGGATTATAACAATGATAAAAAGTTCTTAAATAGATTCAACGAAGCGTCCAATTACGTATGGTTTGGTAACGTACATAAATACGCCGATATTCAATTTATTAAGATATTCATAACATTATAAGACGTCTAGCGTGCATTTCATAGCAAACGTTCAGCGGCAACTTAAGTTTATTACTTACGTGTTCAATAAATCTTCATTTAAACGGTGTGACTTTCAGGAATCTTCCAAGAAAAACGGAGGATGATAGTCATAAAAATTCCTTACCTGTAACATGAAAAATTATAACACGCAATTAGCTGGGAATTACTACTACTAGAATTAGAAGAAATTAATTACAATTATTTAAACATATTCTCTATATTTGTGTTACCTTTAAGAATTTTGCTAATATTTCCGAGCCAAACATAAAAATCGATGAAACTTTGCATAAAAAAATTTTGAGAAAGTACTACACTAATTCGTCCTTTGAGTTTTTTCTACTTTAACACGTGGTTCAAGTTTTTTAAAAATCTGTCCCCTCTATACGGTGTGGTTCGCCTGATTTTATAACCTTCATTTACGTCATTATTAGACTGCAGATCTTTATGCAAAATAAAATTTTTATACGTCAATTGCAATCTGTAGGCGCTAAGTAAAAATTTATTTTGCTCATTAATAATTTTTATATGTTAAAAATGGTGTATTAACATTGTTAAACTCTTTTAATCTGTTTACTGTTTTGAATTACACCTACTCATTTTTGTCATAAACACATAAAATCTGCAGTCTAGTCATTATTATTATTCGTAGCGAGAAATGTTTGGATGGAGATGTGGATGTTTGGATGGCTTCAAGAGATGCACATACTGGTATTATTTGTTGTTGTTTTTTTGTAGGAGCACGCATCAAGTATTTATGAAAGTCAATTTTGACTTTTTAAATAACTTCTAAACTAATCATTTTTAGACATACATAGGTTGATACTTTTATATACAGAATAGAAAGCTGCCTCGATTGGTGCATAACAAATATAAGGTCCTGTTTAAAAAATCAAACTTGATCTTCATAAATCATTAACGCGTCCACCTAAAAAATACTAATAATACCAGTATGTGCACCTCTTGAAACCATCTCAAACATTTCACAATTCACATTTCCACCTCCATCCAAACATTTCTTGCTGCAAATAATAATAATGACGTAAATGAAGGTGATGAAGTCTGGTGAACTACCAGACCACCGCCTGTATATGAAAAACAGTAACACAGTGTAGAGGACTAACCTCTTACAATTAGACCTTCGAAATGGTTACTATATATGCACTGAATACCTCCTGTTTAGCCAACATACAAAACAATTTATTATTTTCTTGGTGGTTTTTCTGGGAAAAGGAAGTTTTCTGTAAACGTCTACGTATTTGTGAATTATCGCAGAAGTAAGGTTGGAAAAAAGTCGTCTCGTGTTTCTGTATGTAAGTAGTCGGAAGTAAATAAGAAATAAATAAGTAGATATATTGAAAATTGTAAACAGTTTTCGAAAAGAACCAACAATGTGTCCGCTGAAAAAGTACAGTTCAACATTTTCAAGGGTGAAAATATATATCCGCACGCTGAACTGTAGTACGTTCAATATTCAAGTTTAACGATCGCACGCAAAGGCACCATTTTTTAAATGTATTCGCAATTCTTATCATACCTCTTTATATTATTTGAATTTTACCTATTTGAACTATGATTAGGGGTGTACGAGAACCCGAAATATCGTGTCGGGTCAGGAACACGAAATTTTTTCGGGTTCGGAACGGGTACCCGAAAATTTCGAGATTCTCGAAAGTGTCGGGATTCCCAAAAAGTCGGGATTCTCGTATTTATCGGGATTCTCGAAATAATCGGGATTCCCCAAAGAATCGTGAATTATTTTCAGGAGCGTCATATGTTATATTTTCGAAATTTTCGGGAAACCCGATTCTTTCGGGAATGTCAAAATTGTCGGGAACCCGACCCGACCCGACCCGACCTCTTCCCGACTTGTCCCGACCATCGGGTTCCCGATATTTCGGGTTCTCGCACACCCCTAACTATGATCAATAAAATCTTAAGTTCACCATTTCTTCCTACTGTTAAAAGACCTGTCCTTCACAAAACCGATATTAATAGATATATTATGGATATTAAATGAAACCTCATACATTCTTTGGGTGAAAACTGACCCATTTTTGGTGTCTAGGTATTATAAAATCTTTGAAGTTGCCATGATCTCGTTGTAATTTAACGTAGTTACGTAAAATATGAAGTTACGAATAAATTGGTTCAACTACAATACATTGTAAAACAAAAATATTGTATGTAACTATTTCTTAGGAGCGTATAAGTGTTAAAACGAGTTTTAAATAAGACTTTTTATTGGACGGCAGGACGAACGATTCGTGGGATTATTTTCATCCCGAGAACATTGTTTCAAACAAACCCAGTAGCAAATATTAACGAACGATCAAAGTTAGCCAACTCCTGTAGGTAATTATTTACAGTAGCCATTCCTCACAGGTTTTGATCAGCTTGGAGTGTGCTGTTCGGATCACTATTCTAAACAACTTTATGTCTATGTACAGGGTGGGGCCATAAGTTTGTCTACCTTGAATAGTTCCGTTACTTGTAATATGTTAAAATGATGTATACAAAATTATATGGTATAGAGGGTGAGACATTGTGACTTAAACATATTTTTTACGTGCGTGGAGGCGTTTCTGAGATTACTGTCACCTCGATTTCTTTAACTGGAAAAATCAACCTTTTGGATCATGAATCAATAGATTATCAAATACTGCATAAGAATGTATTGACCTCTATGTGTCCTAAACCTAATAGTTAAAAATATATTATCGAAACAATTTTTAATACGTACCTAGTATTTACCTGGAAGCTACATAATAGTAGGTGCTCGTATTGATGTCCTTCGACTTAAATATGGTGAGTACATATGGTAAATTAATTCGATAATGTCTAGTTAACTATTAGATCTAGGACGCATGAAAGTTAATACATTTTTACGTAATAAAAAAGGTGAGTCTTTCCATGTAAAGAAATGAAGGTGATCTTGAAATCTCCGAGACGCCATCAACCACATAAAACATATTTTTATGTCACAATATTTTCCTCTCCATACCATGCAACTTTTGTATACATGTCTCATATTATTACAAGTAACAGAAATGTTCAAGGTGGAAAAAGTTATTGCGCCACCCTGTACATAGACAGAAAGTTGTTTAAAATAGTGACAAACAACATACTTTAAGCTCATCAAAATTAGTAATTATTACCCATTATTGCGTTTAATGGCGTGATCGCAGGTGAATGACCGCCAAAAATGCTTTGTTCGAGAACGGTGATGGAACGGTCTGACGGAACTCGTACGCGCATTCGAACTTCAAACAACAACATCCGCTGAGGATTCATGTTGTTCATGTTACCTTGCGTGTATCACAATGACAATTAATAACAGCAACTGGACAAGTACCATTAAGCCGTAACGTTACGAGCTTCCACGGGGAAGTCAGTGTTTCCAAGTGCATGCACGAGTGCAGAGCCGTTACGG
Source organism: Halictus rubicundus (assembly GCF_050948215.1). Lineage (NCBI taxonomy): Eukaryota > Metazoa > Arthropoda > Insecta > Hymenoptera > Halictidae > Halictus > Halictus rubicundus. Next base: position 3,166,366 of record NC_135161.1, on the reverse strand, counting down.
TCAGCCGTTCAACATAAGCACACATATAGCATCACCTTTTGCGTTCCGGTGCAGCGACGCGCACATCGAGGAAAGCTCATCTAGCAAACGAGCATCCACGATCAAACCGAGCTTACCAGAAAACCTCGTTTAACCTCGTCTATCCAGAAGCCAACGGCTCTACTTTTTTAAACATATTTTGCGATGGAAAGGCGGAAGTGCATCTTTTCAACTTACAGTAGACGCTCGGTGAGTTATCACTGTGACGCAACGGACGAGGGATGGACGGAAGGGAAAGTAAAGGGTACCTCAAAATGACCTGACATTATAATTTATTAATAAAACGTATTCTTTTTTTTTAAAGTTTGAATGTTTTTATTTAAAGTAACGTACAAACATGGAGGTTATGTGTGGAACACAATACCTGATAAATGGCCGCCTAGTCTCTGTTTGCAAACGTTCACTCTTTTGACGAAATTTTCGATAACAGTTTGGCATAATTGCGGACTAATTTCAGTAATGCTGCGTCCAATTGCTTCCTTCAGCTCTGAAATTGTCTGTGGATCATTGGCATACACTTTTTCTTTCAGAAAACCCCAAAGAAAATAGTCCAATAGCGTCAAACCGCACGATCTTGGTGACCAATTCACATCGCCGCGGCGGATTTCTTTTTAAAAACGGATTTTTCGAACCGTTTCTGCAAAGTTTTCACCGTTTTCGTAGTGTATTTTCACAATTTCTATGCGTTGCTCGATCGTGTAATTCTCCATGACTAAACCTCAATGCTTCCTGATGCCAGTTGTCAAAGATGAGTACTCTCTATTCGCCACAAAAAAATGGCGCGCAATTTAAAATGTCAGGTCATTTTGGGACACCCTTTATATTCGCCATCAAAGATAAGGGAATTTCACATTCGTTCACAGTCCTTATGTTAAATAAGGACAGTGTCACAGTTGTCACTTTGAACGCGTTAAATCTCGAAAATCATTTAAAATGAAATGTTCGATTTAAACAACAAAAATTGATCCTCTAAACCATACAGCTCTACACAGTTTGTAAATTTCTAAATAATCTTGGGTTGGATAACATGTTTAAATTATGCTCCAGGTACTTAAAAGTGGCAGACATTCTGCATATATATTCGTGTACACATAACACACATTTAAATATTGTAAATATACGTAAACAATATGATGATAAAGCATATCAAAGTGGTAGCACTGGTTACTAATCGCTGAAATTCATATGACACCACAGTGGCGTCAATAATTGGTATTTACAATAGTTAAAGCAAACAGTGACCCGATTATCATTTGCATGGTAACACATATCAGTTGAACAATAACAGTTATTATTTACGATTACTGCCACAGTTTGCGGTGTATATGTTAGAGTTCGCCACAAGAAAGGTTTCCACATTTATACGGTATAACCTCAATAGAAACGTAAGCCCAGGCCTGGGCAACTAGTGCTCCGAGTCGATGACTCGGCTACTTCCATTATCACGCTACGGTCGCCCAACAGGCCGACTGACACCAGCGTGAGAGGGGAATACGAGCTCGCTGTAAGGCAGTGATGGGTCGCTCAAACGCCAAATTCTCCCACCAACCTCTCTTTCATGCGTCTTCGTTGCCCCACGGTAACGGCGCTTATAGGAAGGGGACAGTGGGCGCTATGGTGGGTGCGGTCTTGTCTCAATTGAGATAAAAGTGTCCATCCCTACCGTAAGGAAGGTAAGGCCGGAGCGCGATAGTGGGGGTAGCCGGTTATGTCATCGACTCTCGGAGCACTAGTTGCCCAGGCCTAGTGTAGCCTCCGCCCTCCGTACCAGGCGTCACGGGCTGGGTGGAGCGGGAGGGGACTGGGTGAGCCGGAAGTTGCCTTTTTTTTATCGTGAGGAAATGCGTTTCGCATACCCCGGCTCCCTGGGGAGAACCGGGGTTATGTGGGACCATCTTTGGGAGGAATCCCCCCGAGACTACCCACTAAAACTTCACGTCCACCTAAGCTATAGGGGAGGTGCCTGGATCACGCGAGTACCCAACAGGACACCTCACAGCTGACATCATACCCCGGGAGCCGGAAGTTGCCTTGACACCTCCTTACTGCGTGCGGAGACCTTCTCCCTCGGCCGGGTGGGGAGCCCCTCGGGGCTACTCCACCCCTCGAGCGAGGGTGGGGTTCTCCAACACAAGATGGGACTTGTATCGCCGAGCCTAGCGGCTCTCGGGTGGGGGGACTCCGTGTGGGGGGCCCGCGCGGGGTCCTACTAGAGTAGGATCACATGGGGGTAGCTTCTCTCCGGGGTGGGGCCGTTGTTGCCAGGGTAGGAGGGTGGTCGGTTAAATTCGATTTCGAGATCCCGACCGCCACCTCATTAACTCAGGGAGGCCACCGTGGGGTTTAGTGGGTATACCCGGCATTCCACACACCGCCGGGGAGTCCCATATACCCCCGTTCTTCTCCCAGGGGGTTCGGGGGATGCGTAATGCATTTCCCTGACGATAAAAAAAAAGGCCTGGTATAGCCTATTGGTCAGCTTGGTCTATTGCTTACAAACTTATTACAGGTCAATTAATTGCTGGTGGTCACTGAAGTTGGCGTTCAGTTTTATGTCACTAAAAATCACGCGAATTTTCTCTGAAATCCCGTTGGAGTGTAAATCATAGATTCGATCGCAGTAATACTCTGTTGACTCGCGACTTATTGCCTACCAAATGAATTTTAGACAATTGAATTAGTGCGGTGCGGTGCAGTGGTTCCATATCGGTATCAGGCAAGAAAATGTTTTATAAATACATCGCTGGATTTTCGGCGGAAATGCGAACAAAGCCGACTGCTTCACAGCGGAACAATGAACGAATATAAATTTTAGCATTAGCAAGCATACGTTTCAGTGGCCTGCTATCGTTCAAAATTTATTGAGCTATGATACTGTCGTGTTTTGAGATTCTCTGAGAATCTCTGCCACTGAATAGTATGCCTATTAGCAAATGTAGAATAATAAATAAGTTATAATCGTGCAAGAGTGTTTGATAAGTATGTATATTACAATCGTCACCAGTCCTCTTTGCAGATTCATTCCATTCTTCTGACCACAAACAAGTTTTCCTTTACGCATCCATTACCTAGTCAAGAAATGTGCAGAAATATTCGATAATAAAATGAACTCTACTGGTCCGGTCTAAAGTTAATTTGTTGACCACTGAGAAGATCAACGAAAATCGTTGTCCTTAATTGATCGTATCATAAAGTTAATATATCTTCAAACGTCCTAATAAGCAGTGTACTGTTTCTGTTCACAATAATTAATTTACTGAGATTTACGGGTAAATGATTTGAGGATACTGAGTATCACAATATTAATTTCATAGAACTCGCATCGACCCTCCTGGGCATCCCTAACTCAAGCTTAATTAGCGAGTTTCTCCGGGTACTTCCCGGTCAGTTGTGCGGTGTTACGCAGCTCTTCCGGTAGGTCGAACGCCATGGATGCAATCCTTTCCGTTGCTACGTCTCTCCAATGGTCCATTTAACCTACTTGTTACTCTTATTTAAGCTAATAACCTGCACAAATTCTGCAGCTAATTATTGCTGTTTGATCGCGATAACGCGGTAGATTCAATAACCATCAATAAACTACGGATTTCACGTGCTTACGATCTCTATGAATATATGTATGTATGTATCCTCTCGTGCAGATGTGTATCTATCTATTATGGATAATTATTTACAGTAGGGGATTCCTCGTCGATTTCAATCACCTTGAAATATGTTATTAAGGTCATCATTCTAAACAACTTTTTATAATAATTATAGAACAATTATAGCAAACTCTACCTATTTCCAATGACTAAATTTCCACTTTAGACCTGACCCCCCGCCCCAAGCTAAGCCAGACCTAACCAAAATTCGTTCAAAATAACTATACAAACTTCAGTTAGGTTAAGTATTTGAATTTTTCTTGGTGTTCCCAAAGACCACGGAGAGTTACATTTTTGTAGCTATTTGCAAAGAATCTTAGTTAGGTCTGGGTTAGGTTTGGTTTTGCCCTTTCGGATATCTAAAAATTCGAATAGCTTCATTGCCAATTATTTACCTTAAATAGTTGAAGAAGACTATGTACATAACACTGCTAACAGCAGTTAGCAGCAGACTAGTGTAAGTATGTGTTCAAGTATATACCGCTGTACGTATGCCTGCGACGAATGCGCCTTCCCACGGCAATATTGAGAAACTATTTAGATTGCGAATAATATGTAGTATGAACGACGGTGCGCAAGGTACTATATAGATCGTTCTTGTTCTTCCCATCCCAATCCAGCCATGTCATCCCGCAGAAACAACAATTGATACAAGACCGTGACTCGTAATGACAGAAAAAAGAACAATGTAACGTATACGAGAGGTATGTATGTCGTGTTGTAGGTTAGAAAACCAACTCTGTGCAGTAGCGACAGTTTTTTGCAAATATCCGAAAACGAAGGTCGTCCGGCGGTAACATGTATACGTAAAAGTTGTTCAGAATTATACCCCCAATAACATATTTCAAGATCATTGAAGTCGGTGAGGAATCCCCTATTACGCTATAGCGAGAGCGTGTGTTACTAAAGACATCACTTAAATATCCATACAATAAGAACTTTGGAATAGTTGTATTATCTGAACAATTCTCCACAATGCACTGCAAATAAATATTTAATAATTGTCCGACCTTCAACAGAATTGGACGTTTTGCAATATCTTACAATTAAATAAAACAAAAGTAGTATTACATCGATAAGAGTTCCAAGTTTTTGATTTATTCTCACAATCAGTTAAAATTATTATATTGAAATGCCTATTTATCAAACGATATCTCCAAATGTAATATCGATAAGAGGAGAACGACAAGACGCGACGCGACGTTTCAACTTGTTACGAGTCAGGGCTGCGAGCAACTCGAGAGGCCGGCGAGGGGGTTATTGCTCCTGGATTATGGTTTCAATTTGTTAGTTAGGTACGCAGACGCACCCAATGCGAAATCGGGGAGCCGCTAGGATAGTTGACGTCAAGGACGCACCTGATGCGAAATCAGGAAACCTCTGGGAGGTTGGAGTCAAACGCAGACGCACCCGATGGGACACCGGGGAGCTACTAGGAGGATGAAACTTCGTGAACGCACCCAATGCGAAACCGGGGAGCCACTAGGTTGAAGAAATCTTTGTTGGTTTAAGTTTAAGTTTAGTAAGCCTCGTAACTTATAGAAGTATAAGTTATGTATGTGTATATAAATTAATTGATACAATCCGAGCGATAAGATTGAATCGTCTGGGAACGTTCAACTATTAGATTAGGATATTAGGCAATAATTAAGGGTTGTAGATTACGCGAGTTAACAAACAAGACAAATGTATTCTGAATTGAAATTGTTACAAGTGTTGGTGTTTGTGTCGCGAGTGAATTTAGTGGGTGTACAATTGGAGAAATTGTTACCTATGATGCACGGTTTTGACGCACTGTTTATGATTTAATGTCACGTAGGATTACAATCACATTTTTTGTCACTTCTAATGAAAACCAGGCCTCAGTTAGATTCTCGTTAAATGGAGTTAATGAAGGTTATCCGGGCTATTTCCTATCAGAATCTTAATTAACGGATGCCAGAATGGAGTGTTCTAAAGATTTTCATATAAAGAAGTCATACAATACTTTCCACTAATAAAAGAGCCTGTTGGAACGCTTTTGGTTCTCAGAAAAGAGATTAGAACTAATCGAAATGAACGTGGAGAAAACTTCTCAGTACGTAACACGAATCAAACAAAAGGTCTCGCTAACTGATGGGATATTCATCGAGCTAAAGTGCAGTAACAGCACTTCCGAAAAAAGGCAACTCATGTCGTTCGTAAGTAACGGTGCTACATAAAATAGGATAAAATCACGTTGCTTCGATAAAGTGACGCGATCTTGGTATCGCAATTACGCGATATACCGGTTTATTACCGGTGTCGTTGCAGTAATTCTTCGGTCGACAGGAGCAAGGAAAAACACCCGGCTGAGAATGCTCTCGAGGAAGCTTGTGGCGCGTTGCTCGTTTTCAAAACGCTAGGTTCCGGCACACTTACGCGGCTTACGAACCGGAAACCGCAAGGTGCTGCAGACAGCCAGCACTAGTTCCTGCCTTCTTGAATTCTCATCCGCGATCAATAATTTCCTAACAGTCTGGCCTTCTTGAAAATAACCCTAACGACCACATGATAAACATATAGATCGTTCCTTCTTTCATTCTACGAAATAAAGTATTTTTTTATGGAACAGACAATGGAGCCAGCAATAATTATCACGGTATTGTAAACTTCAAGTTCGTGGATTAATTAAAAATTTGATGCATTTTTAGATTATACTTCCATTCAAAAATAGGTTAACCAAACAAGTCCTTAAGATATCGTGTTTATAGCAGAATTTTTCGATTGGTACAACTTCTTCCATTCCAGTTGTCGTGAAATAGCTTTTCAAAGTAGATGTTAAAACGTTTTTAGTGTTTTGGTTATTTTATAATTATTATAAGCTATAAAGTGAAATAATTGCGGCCATATAATAAGTTCTCTTTAAGTGGTAACACTCCATTATTTCGTTAATTGATGTAGAAAATATTGCGAGCAGGCTATAATTTATTTTGTAGACCGAAATTCTCATTCAGATCGAGGCAGTGTTTCGTGTTATTACATGAGTGTGAACTATGTAGGTAATTGCAATTTTATTAACGCGATTGATTTTCGTGGAACATGCATGCGCACGTTCCAATTATCCAGTATTTACTACGACCTGGACATTTTCTGAAATGGAATCAATTAATAAATCACTGACGCATTAATACATTAATTCTAGTTAAACTGCTAATCAATCAATTTCATCGTTTCATTCATATACTATTGCTACGAATCACTCAGATATTCGTTTGCATAAATCCAAAATTATTTTTAACATCATCTTATTACAATGCTGTCAATATTTCATCATTTACATAGTAGTTTAGTGACTTTATTGACACGTGAAAATAATTGAAAAATTGAATCGGTATTGCTCATGAATTTTTTCGTAATTTTTTGTTGAGTAGAAAAAAAAACAATTTGCCACTGAGGGTTTCCTTTGGGGGCCCCATCAAATGGTGTGACCAAAAGTCAAGTTAGTTTGGGGTCACTTTTCACTATTTTAGCTGGCTATACCCTTTACATTAGTTCGGGCGTCGGCAGTTAAATTTTCGCTGGCAGTCGAACGGCACATCTTTTTATCTACTTTCTTTTGATTATATTCATCTCTATTCTTGTCTACTCAGATGGTCTTCAGCAAGCTCAAGAATGAAGGGAGAAAAGTGGAGTTGAGTCGTATGAATTTAATCGTACAGATCTTATGTACAAGTTAAATTTAACCGTACAGATCTTATTTACAAGTGAGATTTAACCGCACGCTGCTGTATTTGTTTGAGGGCGGGGGATGTCTCGATTCTACATATACTGGGTGTTCACGCTACTACCAGCTATTACACGCTATTACCAGCGTTTTTCTTGTAAATAATAAATATTAGAAAATAATGAAAGAAGAAAAAGTAGTACTGTTGTTTATACGCAACATAATGGCGTATATAATTTTTTTGTGTTTATACTATTTTGTTAGATATGAAGGTGACGGATGAATTCGTCTAGCCACACGCTTTCATGTGATATAAAAAAATATACTGCATTCTGTTTAAAAAGTTGAAGGTCACCTTCATATCTAACAAAATAGTATAAACACATAGAAATTACATACACCATTGTGTTCCGTATAAAAAACAGTACTACTTTTTCCTCTTTCTTTTTTTTTTTTTTTTGAAAAACGCTGGCTAGTTCACTGATAGTTGCTAGGTAATATGTATTACAGTGGACTTCTTCCACGGTATTTATATACAAATTAATGTATCACCATTAAAACAAAAATGTGGTTCATATTACCATCCCTTATGTTTTCCAGTGCAGAGAGTTAATCTACTTAGTAAATTTCTTTGTTTTGTAGGTAGCGTTAATTAATTCCGCGACACTGGTGGTCCACTTCGAATATTGTAGCTTTCGCCGTGTAGACGCAAAGCTTCTCATAATAAGCTGCGATTCGGTGAAGTGTAAGAGGATAAACGGTCGGTCATGCATTCTCATTCAGTTCGTAACAGTCCTAAAGCGTGATAAGATTTCAAAATACTCGTCCCAATCAAAAACACATTACACGGACCGTAAAAGAGTCCATTTAGTCTAGCGATTTTTGCGTGTCCCGACAACAGTATGCTCACGGACAGATAACAGCCATATTGGTCGCTGCGGATATTGAGAAAATTTCTCCACTAACACGTCCCCGGAATCGGTCGATGGCTACGATTTTATCGGCTTGGAACCTCGAACCGTGCAATGGTTCGTTAAATTCATATCCTTCCTGTCTATAGGTATTTTGCCCTTTTATACAGACCGGATCGCGGCGCATGTGGGCTCGCCTTTATACGAGCACGATGATACTTGGACGCCCCGATATAGGTCACCGGAAATAATCCGGATTTTTTTTAATATCTCGTTTTCCGTTCCCAAATATTCGTATCCGTGCCGGATAAAATGCGATTGTTTGGATTTGACACTGGAAATGTTCGGATCGATGGTTATCGGTTTATGCAACCATTATACGGGTTTAAGAGATAATTCCTATAACTTACACATAGATGTCATCATTTTCTTCATTTTCGATCATTTTCTTTCATCGATCAAATAGACAACCCCAAGAATATTATAATGACGGGAGAAAATTCTCCAGCAATTCAAATTTTATATACAGGTGAATCACAGTAATATTTGGACACTTTTAAGAGGACGATAATTTCTTAAATATTAGACCATACGACTTGGATTCTTTTGAGAAGTTAGAACAATTAGGTTACTACATTATGTGTGAAAAAATTTTGAAAACATCGCAATTCGTCGGAATTATAGGGAAAATACTAAAAGTTGAATTTTGCAACTTTTTTACCTGGACCTACATTGAAATTTTAAAAACTGCATTTTGTAGATGTGTATCAATTATAGATATTCTGAAAATTTCATCAAAATCGGTCAACATTGCAATGAGCTACAAAACGTTTGAAAACGGCGAAAATTGCAGTTTGTCACAAAAATTTTGTATCTCCTTGAAAGGGGAGATTTCTAAGGTCATTTGAAGTAACTTTTTCCTTTTGCGAAAATGTTTTCCGCAGCTTTATTATTAACGAGGAACGCAGACCAATCACAGCGCGGCTACAGCGGACGGATTCAGGCTTGGCCAATGACAACGCCACGCTCAGCGGAATCTTACGCCGAGTCGCAATCCGCCCGCTACAGCCGTGCTCTGATTGGTCCGTGTTTTTTTTTTTTTATTAATAACTTGTGAATAAAGTCGCGGAGAACATTTTCGTAACGGAAAAAGTTATGTTAAATGACCTCGGGTATCAGTCTTTTCAAGGAAGTACAACATTTTTGGGACACACTGTATAAGTAGAGAAGATCTTAAAGGAGACTGCAAAGCCTTGTCGTCACCGATTTAGTTGAGATTTTGCAGAGTTATAGATATAGTTCTCCTGATTACGAAAATACCTCTTTATAGGGGCAGACACTCAATAGTTTGCAAGATATTTACAATTCAAGTTTTGACGTAATTGTAAAATGTCAATTTAGTTCACAATGTTTCTACGCAGCAGTTTGGTGTAGCCTTCATGGTAACTTATTTTTTTCTATATTTCACACGTAAAAATCCATTTTGGATTTCCAATAAATTTTAAATAATATATTTTTAATGATTGAAGGACTGATTGAAAATGACACTTATTATTTTACAGAAGAAATACTAGAACTATCACTACATACACAAAAGATAATAATTATAAATTATACATAAGAAGAAGAAATGAAATATAGTATTAAAATAATACATAAGAAACAATAAATAGCAATCAAAACTGTTGATGTGGCTTGCGATCACACTTCTTGGAGTTTGTATAATGTTGCACACAACAAAGATTGTAAGTATTGTATTTGATTTCTATATTTATTCTATATTTCGGGTACATCAAAATCGATGAAGAGTCCCCTTTTCTACATGTTTACCTAACAAGTTTTCACCTGACAACCTGTATTCGGTTATCGCTAAAATTACAGTAAATTATTTAGTATCAGTTTCTCCTATCAATGTATGTTTTTAAAAAGAATCTTTCTTGGCTGAACTTTCCAAACGTTTGTTAAACACGCTCGCCAACGAACAACGGTATTTAATCCGCTTTTCGTGACTTAACAAAACAACGACTATCAAATACATTTTTGAAAGCTGCACAAAGTATTTGTAATAATTTTTTTGCATTCTACTCCTTTTAGAATGAACTTAAATGTCGATTATAAGAGAAACGTTCTGAATAATAAGATCCGATTTAGTTTGAAACAATTATAACAAAACGTTTAGAAAAGATTGGTGGTCTTTATTGTTACAGGCTGTTGACTATTTGAAAACTAGAATGAAAACAATTTATTGCGTCAATTAAAAGATTTGTTAATATAATTGTATTAATTATTAGGTATATTTCGGCAACTCCATAGCTAAGTCCAGTTATATTCTCATGCATCAATTTTCTTTTACATATTATTGCCCCCATTTTCTTAAAATCGATGCTGACCCTTTTATTAAATTTAATATAAATAACGAACAATTTAGTTTGATTGCTAAATATATAAAATCTTCAAAGAACGGTTATAGCTCTGAGCCAAAATAGTTTATATTATATGATACGTTCTATTTATTACGATCAAAACGCGTTCATTGTAACTTTTAGAAATAAAATTTGTTTGTATTTTGAAAAATACCCAAAGCATGATTTCTCCCGTACAAACTGATAATCATTTTGTTTCACATTTTTTACACATGACAACGGGGAATTATATCGAGAAATGGTCTGCATTCAATTTGAGAGAAGTAAAAGTAATAAGATACCTCATACATTGGTAATTATATTATCGATTATAGATGATAATGCATGATAATTAGGTTTCTGGTTTCAATAATCATTAACGCCATTTTACCGCAAAATGCATATCAAAGGCATCAAAATGATTATATTTGTGAATGCGAAATATAGTTTTCGTTCGTGAATCAAATTACAGATGGTTTATAATAATGAATGACGAAAACATACAGCTACGTTAAAAATCACCGTCATCTATAATTATTCATATGAATATTCCGTTTGCATGAACCACACTGACATGCAGAAGATTCCACGATAGGGGATTTCTACATAGCCTAACAGCTAATTCACTGACCGATTTTCATATTAGCGTTCCAGCTATTCGAGGTATGCCGAATATTTATCCGAGTTTGCATAATTTTCTCGTGTTAATTACATTTTCGGTATTCAGACAACCACAGATTACCTCGTTTCGTATCGGGAGGGGTGCAGGGACGTGCAAATATCATCATTTTATCATAGGTTTTCCAAAAGCAATTATTGGACAGCGGATGTCTGTACAATTTTTAATGCTTATACAATCCGAAAAGATTTCGATTAGACTCGAAAAGTATGAAGTTAAAAATAACAACATTATAGTAGAAATTATTACATATCCGTCATTGAGTAGAAACAAGAGATCGAGAACGAAACATTCGTGAAATAAAATTATCGATCGGTGGAAATTGGTGAAATAAGCTTTCGTGAATGATTCGAACAACAAATTTGATTAATGTATTAAGTTTCCTTCCTGATACAATATAATTGCAATATATCATACTTGAATTAATAACTTTAAGAAATTTATTCTAACACTCGTTCGATTGTATTACACAATTACAGAGATAAATGAAGGAGCGGGAACTAGGACAAGTTGATAAGTTACTTAATTTTTTGTTTTGTAATTTGTTCTGCATTATTAGAATTGTAGCGCTAAAAATATCGTTCCTGCTAAAAGACATTTTGATTCTTTTTCTTTACGTGTTACAATTGAAAATTTGAAAATAGACGGTACAGAAAACAGTGAATTTGTGTTATATGTCGTCGAAGTCTGGATGATAAATGTCGCGGAATTATCCCCACTACCGCGGGGTATACCCCGTGAGGGGCAAGAATCACGAGAGACCTCGGTCGCCGGGGAGTCTAACATAACACAAAGAATAGTAGGATCTCGTCGACAGCCGCTGTGATTTTGACTAATAAAATATAGCACGAATGTATTTACACTTTTTGGCGACCGAGGTCTCGGCGGCGAGCATCGCTGTACTTTTCTACGTTCGGCGTGGATCAAAGAATTGTGACTCCTGGAGAATAAACGACATCAAGGCCCGTGTTGCTCACATATATCGCGAATTCACTGTGCAGTGAACCCGGAATATAGGTCGCCGTGGCTTCTAAGTTAAGGGTCGCGGAATTATCCCCACTACAGCGAGGTATACTCTGTGAGGGGCCATGAAACTTGAGAGGCCTCAAACGCTAAGGAGTGTAAACGACGCTGAGAAGACCCGTGTTGTTGACATATATCGAGAATTCATTGTATACAGGGTATCCCACCTGACTTCGGCATCCTAAATATCTCGCTTATTTTTGTGATTTTAAGTCATAGTCCTGTACTGTACTCGCGTTATACAATAGATGTCTTGATAAAATTTGAAAGTACTTTGTGTACTCATATTATTTGCATTTTTAGTAGATTGTTTGTTAAAAGTTACAAATATCTTCTAAAGTTTTACGTCCACCTTCACAGTCTCTGGATTTAAAAATGTGCGATAAAAATACGTGTCCGAATATTAATGTGACGTGAAAATGTGATAACTTTTTATTTTAAATGTATTGTACAATGAAATGTTATTGTGCGCAAGAAATTACGTACTTTCAATCTATACTATCATAATCTGCTTGTAAAATGAGAAGTTCCTTTATTGTTAGAAAAATTTTTAAATACGAATAGCAATTCTTTCAGTAAGACCATTTCATGAATTTAAAACGTGTTTGCAATTTGTTTTAGTGACAATGAAGCTTCTTTCATTGATATTTCTTATTTATTTTCATCACGTAGTTTTCAGCCCGTTTCGGCAATACATGATTTTTACAAACTGAAAGAGGGATTCAAATGATACGATGTAGATGTACTCGAGGGTGATTCATGGGCAAAATTTTGTTGTTGTTTAAATATGACCATTTTCAGCTTATAGTTGATGTCACAAATATAAATCAATGTAATATTACAAAAAACAATTAATATACAAAGTGATTTTGTGCATCAATGTAATATTACAAAAAATAATGAATATACAAAGTGATTTTGTGCTATTTTATTGAGAATACAAAAGTAATATTATGTAGTCGCAAGTGCGACGCAAAATTTGAGTATGGACGTAAACCTAAGTTCAGCGGCAAATTAATATAGTCTACTGTATTATTACTTGCTGTAATATGATTTTGTACTTTGATTTGAAAATATTCTTCGCCTTTCATAAGCTACAAATATGTACCTGCAACTCCCATATTTGTATTTATTAAACTCTCTTACTAACGTCCTCGGTACGTTGGTACAGTGTTGTTATAATTCAATAAATTTAAATTAACTCTCCTTTATGTTTTCGTTTTATTCATCATAAATATAAATCAATTTGGCTAAACTTCACCTTGGGAACTTTGGTTTTGCTTATTAGACGACCCGCGACGCTGAGTACATACCATCATGGCGGTGGTCTTACCTATCAAAAACCTCTCTCCGTGCTTAAAATCTCTCAACTTTAAACACGCATAACTTTTAAACCAGCGAGTTTCAAACATTGAAACTTGCATTTCTGGCATTTTCTCGTCAAAATGTACAGGATTATATAAAAATAAGATAAAAATTTCTGGGTTGCCAAGGTGAAGTTTAACCATCAATTTAATTATAAGATTGTCGTGCGTCAATTTAATTTGAATATGTATTAGATGACGAGTACATACAGCAAAATTAAAATATTCATTTAAAAGTAAAGTGAAGTAGCTGAGAGTTTTAGCAAAAATTCTTGACGCTTCAAAAATATATTTTCTAACAGCAATAAAAGTTTAACGTCGCGCTACACTTAAAGAGCAATGGATTCTGTTAATACATCATATGACGTTCCTGATGAGAATGAAAAATTAGTTTAACCTCCTCTAATGAACAAGATGAAAAAACATTCTGTCGGAATCCGAAGAAAGCGAAGGAAGAATCTGTTAAAATCGAACCCGAGAATTTGGCAAAAAATTGATCAGAAAAGAAATTCCGAGTTAAGTATACGATGTTTTCTAGCGGTAACAGCAAAGGCCAAAGTTCGAGCATTAGCCGCGGTAATTGAGTTCTGCACTAGGTAGAGCAGACCGTCGCGTCGTGTATTTGTCAGACTGATTGCGAAGATTAGAACGCGAATTCGAAGGAACGTCCAGCTCTATCAGAGGAACTGCTCGCAGGTCGTGAAATCGAAATGCACAGCTAGTCTATGCAAACTAAGTAGCGATAGGTCAGGCGTTCATTGAAATCGGACAAATGGCGCTGGAATAGGGACAAAGAGCCGAGTAATGAACACCATTTTCTAAATTCAGGACGATCTGCATAAAAGAAGTGCTCGGCTAGGGTCGGCAACAAAAAGAAGGTCTTTTGCAATGTTAAATGCTTAAATAGGTTGGTTTGGAAGACGTCACTAGCAGTGAAAAATAAATGAATTGCTCGAATCATTTCTGTCCACAGTTATTAATAATAAACTGCGGATGTTTGTCCAATTTCTAATTTTTATAGACAAGTTTTAAAAAAGTAGAACTAAATAAAAGCCTTTGTAGATCCAAAACAAATAAAAATCGTAGAAAATTCTGTCGAATTTTATATTCTAGCATTTTTTGAAAATGTTCATAAACCATAAATGCATACAGATCCGCAATCTTAGTTATTATTAGGCTGTGGATCTTTATGCAAAATAAAAAATTTTTACCTGAATTGCAACCAACTGAAATGGAATCTTATTATGTTTAGCAGATTGAAAATAATATAAATGCATCAAATCCGCATTCTAGTTGTTACTTAAGAAATATCGTGTGATAAAAATTGTAACAGTCTTGCGTCGTTATTCTCGAAACAATAAGAAAAATGTAATTTTATATTCAGACAGTCTCTAGTTTAAATATTAACGTTTTCACCGATTGAAAACTCTCTGCCTTGTACGTCTGCTGTTAATTTATAAGACCGTCGTCTGAAATTCTCGGTTCTAATCCAAAAGTTCAGCAGCTGGAGCTCCCTAAAAATTTCCCTTGAATCTCTTTTCTCGTAACACTTTCCTTAAATTGAGGAACAGATAACAATCGTCGAAATCTAGATCGGGTGAATATGGAAGTCCGGGTTTGAAATGGAAGGTCTTTACAATGTGTCTTCGACGGCAGTTTCTTTACGAGCTGGTGCGGTGCCGCGATATGATCTTCTTCGTCAGCTTTTCCATTTTCCTGCTTCTCGTTCGCATTTTAACAAGCGACAAACAAAAATTCGAACAATAAGGAAAAGATACAAAGCTACATATTTGCATTAAATTACACATCTGTAGCTGCAGTAGTTTACGATCTTCTCTATTAATATTGGGTTGTTCGGAAAGTTCGTGCCGATTTTTAAGGGAAACTCAAACACAGTATATTTAAATTTCGATATACATTTATTGAATTATTATAAGTGCCATTTTGTTCCATAATCTTTCTCCATCTTTCACGCAACTTGCGTTTTTCGGCGAGAAACTTTTAAATGTGATTTTTTATGTCGACCAAAGAGTTAAAGTTTTTGTCATTATGGGAATTTTGTATTAACCTAAGGAGATGAAAATCTGAGGGTGTAATGTCTGGTTAATAGGATGAATGGGGTAGCACATCCCAATCAAGTTCCAACATCTTTTGGAAGAAAAAAGCATCAAATGCCTATAATTTACTCTCGTTCCTTCCATATTTCAGAGCGTATAAAACTAACAAAAATTAATGTATCCTAATCAAACTTTTTTCTACAAATGCCTGAAAGATCATCTTTTTAGACTATGTACACGTACCATTTGTTTTCAATCATTCTGACATATTCAGACCTATCCTAATGCCACCTGCAGAAAAACGGCACGAACTTTCCGGATAACCCAATATTAGACTGAGAATCTTTATGCAAAATAAAAACTTTCTGCCTAAATTGCAACAAGCTTGAGCGAAATAAATATTTAATTTCTTGCTAAATATGTTTAATAGATTGAAAAATAATATAATCGTATATTTAAATACTTCAAATGCTTTTACTGTCTTAAATTAGACCTACCCATTTTTATCATAAATGCATAAAATCCGCAGTCTAATTATTATAGTTAATACTACACGCACGTATACTGGGTTCATTGGGAATAATAACAGAAATTAAAATATAATAATAGCGAAATTCTCACAGTTTCAAATTATTGATCAATTTAACCCCCATCCGTCCCTCGTGCCAATTTGGCACATTTTCCACGTAAATGATGATATTATTCTGCCATTTATTGAACAATTTATGTGCTTTTTATGACTTTTATTTTTGAACATGATACAATCTGTAAATATGAATATATATTTTATAGTACTGTTAATAGCAAAATATGTTACAGCAATTGTCCCAACAAGGGCCCTGTGCGTCATTCTGACACACGCAATTTTCACATTTTTTTCAAGTCCTTTGATTGAAAAATGTCGTTAAAAACAGTAGTTAATATAATAACCCTTGTCATAGTTGATATAAAAACAATTTAAATTTAAAAACCTATCGAGGTTTACAATTTACTAAAGAAGAAACATGTACGGCCGACAAAAGTTAATCCAATCCCAGAAAAACGGGAGTCAATTATTAGTTTTGAAATGAAAATCATCATTTCGTAGCGAAACGTTAACGACAATATTTCTTTTAGCACGTACTTTCACAACGACGATTACAGGCGCGATTCAATTACAGTTTTGCATTCAGCTGTAAATTTTCAATAAATTATCCCGAATTGTTTCTAATTGAACGATGCAATTTCAATGACAACGGTACCTCGAATAACAATGAAATTAGCTTCCAATTTTGAACGAAATGCCGATTACAAGCTTCAACGGAATTGTTCGAACTGGCACGAGAGTAGTCATCAATTGCGTCAGCTCGCGATGCAAATAGCATCAAATTTTCCATATATTTGTCACATGCTATACACTTTGGCAAATTAGTGTCACCGATTCCGGCGGCTGCTGTAGAATTGTATTGAAACGAGGAACGGTTAGCATACGTGCAAACAAACGATTAATTCGTCGATTGTTGCTGATCATACAATTCCTGTGGAATAGTACTAGCAAACATATTATGGCAAGAAAATTAATATGAACTGAACTTTTTGTATGTAAATATGAATATTTAATGTGTCAAGTGCATCAAAGAAAAAGGGTATAGCCGGATAAGGAGGTCAAAAGTGTCCCTAAACCAAATTAGATTTGCATGGCCATTCAATAGCTTATCCAACGAAAATACTTTGTGCCAATTTTCAATCCTATATTTCGACAGGGGAAAGGGGAGGGGTAGTAATGGAGTGACAAAGAAAATCAGGTCTTTCCGTAATCTCTCTTATCCTCTTCAATTGAAAATTCTGAAAAAATCAGGCATATTAGAATGCACATCTATACATTTTTTCAGAATTTTCACCTTCGAAATCGAATTTTAAAAAATAAATAATTTTGAAATGCCAATTTCTTGTAGAAGTTATGAAATACTAAACATATATTTTCACAGTTTTGGCATCTCGTTATGGTTGTCAACACATCATTTTTTCAGATTTTTCAAAGTGGGGACACATAATTGATAAAATTAAAAACCGCTAATTTTCGAGCGCTCTGCGACAGAAATCGATATAACCTCCAAGGTTAACCCGATTTCTGCCAGAGGGCGTTCCGGTCCGAACAAATCTAGAGGAGCACTTTGCAGTATTCTTTCAAAGCAGTCGATCTTTCAATCCTAACCACAAATAGATATCGTGATGTGAAATAATGCAGGCAAAATGCTTTAATACGAATCCTAGAGTCAGCGAAACAAATTTTCAGCCTCTCTCCAAGAAAAAGAGAATCGCAAGATCCATTATTGTTTTGATATGCATAATATGTATAGTATAAGAACGTTACGAACGATGGTCACAAAAATAAATCATCAATATAAAAACAAACGAGACTCTAATAATAAGTATCGTGTTTTTTTTTCTTTCCTTTTGTTAATTTTCTCTTTTTTTTAAATCATCTATTATATTAAGTTTACACGTAAACTTAATATAATTCACTGAAAATTCGTCATTAAAAATTCACTAAAATTACTATGACGAAAAAATTAAAGTTTAGATTTAAAAATACAATAATGCAATGGTATTATTTACCTAAAAATGTGCAACTGAAAGTCAAATGTTGAGGGTTTCTTTAATTTTCCAAAATTTATGACGGCAGACATGTTCCCATTAAGTTTCATTAATTCTCACTAATTCAAATCATGTGTAGCCTATAACCGCAATTATTTCGGGCATGATTATCTACTCGTAAACCTTATGAAGTTTAAACAAATCATTAGACTCTATTTCCAATACACATTAACTACACATTAACTAAGATTTGAAAAAAATATAATTTCTGAAGTTCGTAGTTCTAACAATTTTTTCCAAAATTTATACTTCAGCGTCTGTTTTGCCGATAACCGTCGCAATCCCTGGTTCGAAATACTCGTAATTCGAAAACCGATATAACACAATGGAGACTATTGTGTTGCTCCGATTCATGCAGTGTTGTTACTTATCGATTTTTAACAATTGGTTCACGCAAATTAAGAATTGTTAAGGTAGCTGAAACTTCGTATGCAAAAAGGTGTGATGGGCCGATCCAAAAGTTCGTGTTATTATCAAGGCAGTGTTTTTATTATTTTATTTCTTTGTAGAATAAAATTTCGTGTCATCTAATGAAGATGCAGTTTTCTAAAAAGGGTGCATGTGCATTTTCTACATATGTATGCGAGCACGTATTGTGTGCGCTACTACCGTATTATACATGTTTGACGGGTGAACAAATTTATGTCATCGTAATTAACAAATTTTACCTTCCGAAAATCATATATCACTGTGGAAATATAATCAAGAAATTCGTTCTGTAAACAACATTTTGTGGAAAATAATAGGACCGAGAAAGGAGCAAAATTGTTACAACAAACGAAAAGAATATCACTTACATCGAATGTAAGATTAGATTTACTAACTATGGAGAAAAGAAGAAATTTCAGTAACAGTTAAAAATACTACCGTAGATTCGTTGCTGATCATATATTTGAAATACAGTGACTCCCACTAATATTCGGACGCTTTTAAAGATCGTATAACTTTGTTAAAATTGGACCATACGACTTGGATTTTTTTTAAGAAGTCAGTACAATTAGTTTGCTACATAAAATGAAAAAAAAATTTTACAAAAATTGCAATTGGTCAAAATTGCAGAGAAAATACTAAGAGTTGTATTTTGCAACTTTCTTATATGGACTTGCATTGAAAATGTAGAAAGTATGATTTGTAGATCTGTATGAATTATACGTATTCTGAGAATTTTGCAATCAGCTGCAGATGTTTCAAAATGATGGGCGAAATTCCCTGACAAGGTCAAAATTCTGCGACTTTCACCCTTAAGCTTTCATCGTTAAACTAACGTAGCTCATTGCAACGTTGACCGATTTAGATGAAATATTCAGAATATGTATAATTGACACAGATGTAAAAAACGAACTTTTTAAAGTTTTAATATAAGCCCGCATAAAAAAGTTACAAAATACATTTTTTAGTATTTTCTCTGCAGTTTCAACAAATTGCAATTTTAATCAAAAATTTGTTTCTACGTTACGTAGCGAACCAATTGTTCTAACTTGTTAAAAAGATTCAAGTAATATAATCCAATATTGACAAAGTTATGCGATTCTTAAGAGCGTCCGAATATTAGTGGGAGTCACTGTACATAGAACAGAGAGAACTGTCGTTTAACGTCAGCGAGCTCTATCAGTTGTTATGAGAATTCGTTGTCATCCGCACAATCACCTACCAGAACCAAATAATTGTCCGTAGCACAAAGGGGCGCCGCGCCATGGGATATTGAGTACAGTAATCGTAAACCCTATGTCACGACCGTAAAGTGGAATACTGTGTAAGGTGACGAAATATAAAAGATGGACTGAAATAGCCTCTCAAGGAAATGAAAGATTTCCACAAAAGTGTCGTTGGAGTCGCTTTAACTGTATTGAATCCTGTTCTTTTAGGATTGAAATGTTGTAATCGTGAGCAGATTTCTGTATAAGCATTAGGTTCTTCCGGAACTTTACGTTCTTCAGGAAAACGTAGAGAATTAGCAATTAATTTTTAATAATTTGTAAATAATTGCAAAATTAAATAACATTTATACGATCAACAAAATTGTTATCCATAATTCACTATTCCGGAATTCATTTGTCTATATTTCTTTCTCATTGAAGTCGTTTAACATTAAACCTATCAAACATAAAGCATGTAAAAGTGAAACGTCTTATAGGAGGGAGGAAATTGAATTTACTTAAACTTTGTACGATTTTCATTATAATATTAGGGGGACCCATAAGTAATCAATTATTTTGAAATCTAAAACAAACTTTGTAGTAAATTCAAGTTTTTATTTCTTAATTTATTATATAATCTCCATCATTATCAAGTTTGCCATCTTTCCTGCAAATTTTCAATCCCCCTCTTATAGAAATCCAGGGTTCGTCAAGCAAATTATGATTTAAGGTGCCTCCTTACATCTTCTACAGAAGTGAATGTTTTATTTCATAAACAATGCTCCAGAGATCTGAAAAGATGATAGTCAGAGGGAGCAATATCCGGTGAGTACGAGGGGTGTGCTAAAACTTCCCTTCCGCAATTCTTTGATTTTTTCCTAAGTGAGTTTCGCTGTACGGGGCCGAGTATTGTCAATTTGCAGTATTACACCTTTCTATGGACTAAAGATGCCCTCTTTTTCAATAGTTCTGAATACAGCAGTTGTAATTGCTGACAATACAACTCAGCAGTAACTGTTTCTCCAGGTTTCAACAACTCAAAGTGAATTATGCCACGATACCTTTTTAAGCCATAAGCTAGGTTTAGGGGTTGATATTGCGGTTTGATTTGGAGAAAGCCATTACTTGGAACGCTTTATGTTACCATAAACAATCCATTTTTCATCTCCGGTAACGATTCTGCTAAGAAATGGATCTCTACGAAATCTGGATAGCAACGAAGTGCAAATTGGTCGACGAATATTCTTGTTGGTCTCAGATAATTGATGCGGTACCCATATTCCTAGCCTATATGTCTTTACCATTTCGTGTAGGTGCCTTTGTATAGTTGACCATGTGGACTCAAGGCTTTTGGATAATTCTTGTATACTTAATTTTGGATCAGCTCCCACTAGAGATTTTAGGGTGTCATCACCAAATTCAACTGGTCGTCCACTTCGAGGCCTGTCAGAGAGATCATAATCACAAGCTGCAAACCTCCTGAACGAACGTTGGTACTTGTTGACCTTCAATACATCTCCATAAACATCGCAAATTTTCTTTGTTGTTACCGTTGCATTAAATCCCGCATGAAAATGAAAAAGTATGCAATGACGAATATGATACTCGGAAGGTACGGGCGCTGCCATTTTATTACAAGGTTGTAAAAAAATTATACTTTTTAGAATATTTTGAACGCAGGCTGCTTTACTGAAAACTGTAAAAGAATACGTGTTTCCTCTTCAACGATTGGTATAGAACCAAAGGCAAAACAAATTCTTTGCATATAATTGATTACTTATGGATACCCCTAATATATGCTTAAATAAAGAAGTCAATTCAGTAATTTCCTATGAAAACGTTTTTATAATTTCAATAATTGTCAAATAGAAAACCGGTCATTTTGACCGTGGTAGGATAAGTGTTAAGCCGTTTTCGGAGATTTCTATAATATTGTATCCATTGTGATACGATACTACCATTTTCTGTTCGTCGAAACATCCGGTAAGTGACGGGATTCTCCTTCAAAGCCATTTTGAGTGAAAATATTTATGCTTAACAAGGAAATTTATAAAAGAACAATGCTTAAACCCAGCAAACACAGAGATAGTACCGTTGCAAGCGCAAGTGACGTACACAGTGTACAGTATATTCACCGTGAAGTAGCTCAGCGTAAATGGACCACTATCTCTCAACTAAAAGTACTGTACATGCATATATCCGAGAAAAATGTTTACATGAAAATTACTTGGTACAAGGGAAACTATACTTTCTCGGAGGTGAATTTTTTGATGTCATTAATTTAGAAGATACGACGGACAATTTTCGTTTCGTATAATCTCTTCAATGATCTGGATCAGTCCCGTTCAGCTATCGCCCGTACGGGCAGAGAATTTGGTTCCCCGGGCATAACCGATTTGGCGGACAACGCACCACGCCTCCTTTCGATAGTTCAGTCTATGACAATATTTTTCCCGCAGCTATGACTGCGGGCATCGACGGGCGCCCTTGCCCCTCGCAGGGCTTGCGAACGGACTGATCTAGGTTCTCGTCTACGCGGAGGACATTATTCGTCGAGTTCGTGAACGTATGCATTAATAGGATAAAGTGCGCAGAGTCAAATGTAATTACTAGTAACAAGAAGTAGTTACGGTTTAATCGGAATGTTGTTATAGTTGCTCTTAAGTAGTTAAGCTTAAGAAAGTTAGTCTTCCAGTAAAACAACTTAAGGCCAACAAATTCGATGGCAACTAAAGTGTGGACCAACACGAGTCTAGTGGTGAACATTTTGTTATCAGTTTACTGTAAAAGAAACACCTTGCGCTGCCTTGTATACAAGCGTGTGTCCGTTGCGCGAGGAAGGATTGTCGTTCCTCAGACAATGTTGTGGCGCGCGGTCGTCGCCCCGTGTTTTTCGACACAATAACTGATCGACGACGACTCGAGCTATAAGGTCAGAGTGAAAAACCGCCGACACTAGTTTTCGTTTTGAGTTGTCCGTTAAGCGAGTTCAGTTCACGTTCAGACTTGGCAGAGAACATTTAATAAAGCATCTTTCTAAATTACACGATTTAGCTTCCTGAAAAGACCCTTCCACTCTACATTACAAAGGAAACAATGTCTTACAAAATCATTTGATTGATCTAGCATTGCAACGACGACAGATAACATGCCGCCATACTGTTAAATAAGGGAGAGGGTTAAACATGTTCTTACCCCGAATTAAAATACGCTCGGTCATTTGATAATTCATTACGGCATACTTGCCGTAATTATCAACACCTCCACTTGCAAGAATATTATGTAGATTCTTAACCCCCACAACTTCTATAAGTAACATTTTCTCGTATTATTTGAAATAACCAAGATATTCAAGTGGTCAGAGCTCGTGGGACACACTGTATGTACACACAACCGCATTCTGAAATTCCTCACACTTCTATTCAGATTTCTTAACACACCATTCCTAATTCATCAGTCAGGCCATTCTTTGTACTGGTACATTCATTCTTATTTGCGTCGACATCCACAATAAAGAAAGAAAGGATTAAAGGAATGGTAAAGTGAAAGAAGATGCTTTGAAATTAAAATCCATGAACATATGATTAAAAAAAAAACTCCTTACGCAACTAAATTCTCCGTTTAAAACATATAATTAAAAAAAAAATTAGTGTCCTACACTCTAGTTCCTGAAATTTTTCTCCAGAAAAGTGTACTTCTAACCTCCAAGTTTAAGATCTGCTTTCATTCCTTTAATGCAGGCAGACGATGGCCGATAGAAATAACGTGTTCCGAATATTTTTCTAAGAACCATTTCACATACAAGTTTCACTAGAATCGACTTGTGTAACTTGAATAGATATTCCCTCGTTAATTCACGAAAGCGAAAATAGTAGAAAGTATTAGGGGTACCCATAAGTAATCAATTATTTGCAAAGAATTTGTTTTGCCTTTTGTTCTGTACCGATCGTTGAAGAGAAAACACGTATTCTTTTACAGTTTTCGGTAAAGCAGCCTGTGTTCAAAATATTCTAAAAAGTATAATTTTTTTACAACCTTATAATAAAATGGCAGCGTCCGTACCTTCCGAGTATCATATTCGTCATTGCATACTTTTTCATTTTCATGCGGGATTTAATGCAACGGTAACAACAAAGAAAATTTGCGATGTTTATGGAGATGTATTGAAGGTCAACAAATACCAACGTTCGTTCAGGAGGTTTGCAGCTTGTGATTATGATCTCTCTGACAGGCCTCGAAGTGGACGACCAGTTGAATTTGGTGATGACACCCTAAAATCTCTAGTGGGAGCTGATCCAAAATTAAGTATACAAGAATTATCCAAAAGCCTTGAGTCCACATGGTCAACTATACAAAGGCACCTACACGAAATGGGAACAGCATATAGGCAAGGGGTATGGGTACCGCATCAATTATCTGAGACCAACAAGAATATTCGTCGATCAATTTGCACTTTCTTGCTATCCAGTTTTCGTAGAGATCCATTTCTTAACAGAATTGTTACCGAAGATGAAAAATGGATGTTTATGGTAACATAAAGCGTTCCAAGTAATGGCTTTCTCCAAATCAAACCGCAATATCAACCCCTAAACCTAGCTTATCGCTTAAAAAGGTGTTGTGGCATAATTTACTTTGAGTTGTTGAAACCTGGAGAAACAGTTACAGCTGAGTTGTATTGTCAGCAATTACAACTGCTGTATTCAGAACTATTGAAAAAGAGGGCATCTTTAGTCCATAGAAAGGTGTAATACTGCAAATTGACAATACTCGGCCCCGTACATCGAAACTCACTTAGGAAAAAATCAAAGAATTGCAATGGGAAGTTTTAGTACACCCCTCGTACTCACCGGATATTGCTCCCTCTGACTATCATCTCTTCAGATCTCTGGAGCATTATTTAAGAAATAAAACATTCACTTCTGTAGAAGATGTAAGGAGGCACCTTAAATCATAATTTGCTTGATGAACCCTGGATTTCTATAAGAGGGGGATTGAAAATTTGCAGGAAAGATGGCAAACTTGATAATGATGGAGATTATATAATAAATTAAGAAATAAAAACTTGAATTTACTACAAAGTTTGTTTTAGATTTCAAAATAATTGATTACTTATGGGTCCTCCTAATATTACGTTACGATTGCATCGGTAAAACTTCTAGGTGCAACCTAAATGTGTTCCTCTCCCTGCCTCTTTTTCTTGTTAACTGTACATCATAAATGTAGATGCATGCGTTCATTAAATGCAGAGAATGTTGTTCGAACTACCGATAGGCGAAAAAGTAATACAATGTATTATTTATCACAGTTTTCCAACACGCTCTCCGGAACAACGAGCGAAGTTTGTCCGCCCATGAAGCTATTTAAATATAATATGCATTCGCTTCCGAGCGAGAGAGAAAATAAAACACGGCCCCGGTCTATAAATTGCATTTTTTATGCTGCTACGAAGGTAGGAACCACTGAAAATTTTCAGTTCCGCGCTGCAAAGTTCCCAATGCTCTCCCCTTTTCCGAATACTCGACCTCCATTCGAACGCAACGATTGGGACTACATTCAACGATTCAACCAGATAATCTGAAACGCATCAGACACTACCGCTGTGGCCGAGATCGACGCGATCGCTGCGCTCTTCCTACCCCGAAACGATATGGCATTAGTACCTACTAGGTACTACCTAGTACTTTTGGCCCTTGGACGTTGCGTTGCGTCGCGTCGCGTCGCTCGGGCACGCTGCACGGGGCAAGTTTTCTCGAAATTGTTCGGAAAAGAGATAATATAGCTGACATATAATCCCGAAATTATCTGATATAACCATTTCCGAGTTCGTGGCCGCCGGCGATCGTATGCCGCAAAGCTATCGCTGCTGACGTCGGGGTTTTACTAGTTCATTGTAAAAGATCTCTCCGTGCCGCAAATTTCGGATCGTTCGTTTCTTTCATTCGAAGAAACTCGACCCGAATTGCACCAAAATTACTTCTTGATTCGTTCCTTTCATGGCGCTAATAATAGTCATAATTATCTTAATAACAGTAACATCAACATGTTTGCCATCTTGTTTTCTTTTTGCAATAAAAAAAAAAAATTCATGCTTTGCACGTTATTACTTGCAAATCTGACGCATAGCGTAATATTTCAGCTGTCTATGATCTACGCTTGTTACTTGTCCAATTAATGTTTAAAAAACCTCGTCCTTAGATGGTTTTATCTTTTTCATATCAGATCTATTCGGAATCTTCGTTTTTTACTACTTCATATACTATTCATACTTTTCTATTCCTTGTTTAGTACTTCTGATTCTATTAAATATATTATCAAAAAACAGTATTACAAGATTTGTATATTCATTGGAATACAATAACGTCTCTAATAAAATGAAGAAACCTTTTTGCGATTCCATTTGGCATATATTACCTCTTAAAAATTTATATTTGTAAGAAAATCGACAATTTAATTATTACCTATCGTTAAAATTAAACTGTGCGATTACCTTAATTTTAATAATTTATTTTAATGGTTATAACATTTTTTACTTTGTTACTTGTTTTTATCAGAATTATCTACATTCAGAAAACTCTATCTTCATCATTATCAGATGCAAGTAAAAATAATGAATTGTAAGAATGAGTAAGAATTCTATCTTGTTTATTAATATATAAATTTTTTATTATGCATTATAATGAATTTGCCTACTGAATGGCCTACTAGTATCTATACCCCATTTCATGCGCGATGTACTTATAAAAGGCGCATGGTTATTTTACGTTGGCCGGTTTCATACGTACTTTAATTGGTATAGTCTATCCAACGAGACGAGACAGTAAACGTAAATACATGCTTGATAAATGCGGCCGCAGCTATTGGCTACCATTGACGATTCTCAGCTGCGAATAGCTACCTTTATTCTATGGTTCCTGCAGTGGTTCTAAAATTAATTCAAACACCCCTTAAAACTGAATAATTTTAGAAAAATTGAACCAATCGTAAATAATCGAATTTTTTTTCAATCCTTTAATATGGCAAAAAACGTTCCCAAATACAGTACTCTTTCTCAATAGTTCGTCTTCCCCTACAACGCGTTCGAACGCTTTGTATTTCAAATGCGAAAATATTTAAAGATGAAGATATGTAATTTATATCATTATCTGGTTCATTGTTTATATTGGTTGATCTTTATCTACTATATTGTTATCGTTATTTTCGTTACTTGAATATTCTTCCCGAGATACTAAAAATAATAACACATTTGTTAATAAATAAATACGTACAATGTTGCTACTATGTCATTTCTTGGAAGAATATTCCCTTACAGCTCCGTATAGCGAACTATTGAGAGAGATTACTGTAATTCCATTATTTAGGTATAATTATATTCATAACGAGCAACGATTGTGATGATTGTAATGAAATTGAAGATTTTTCAGAAAAATGTCTTCTTATTTCATAAGTCGTAGAAATTTTGAACATGCGCTCGTGTTTACGTTTTCTTTTCGCCTCGTTGAGCGGGCTATAGTTACGCCTATGAGACAAACAAGATTCTGTGTTCGATAATTATACAAATTTTATTTTTGGACGACTATCTACCAGACCCACCATTGCAACAAATCAATATTAAAATGAATCTATTTTTATCTATTAGTATTCACTAAATATAATACTATATCAACTCGAATAAATTCAGAAATATTTCGTCGATAAAAATTAGTAACTTCCCTTTGCATTTATTTTCTTTTCGAAACTATGCAAAAACGAAAGCTCTAGTTGTAATAAATATCATTTATTTGATCATTTACTCTTTTCTATTTATTTTTACGACACTATCATTAAACTACAGTGTTGCAGTGGAATTGCTTTAATTGGATAATATGATTTATGTATTGGTTTTGATATAACATTTCACTGCATAACTTTCAAATATTGTATAATATTGTATCATAATTAATTTAAATATTAATTTCGCAGTATTCTTTTCACGTGGATGAATAAGATTTTCATAGACTGAAAAATCTGAATAATTCCTACTTTGCGTGGGCGAATTATGAAAATGTGAAAATGCCACCATTTTAAACGCGTTCATTAATATTCTATCTCTGTTCACATGATGATACGAAACAAAATAAACATTGTAGGTCTTGCACAACTCCGTTAGGGTTATTTGAAGGACAACGTATTATAGAATTTGTCTTCTTATTGGTCATAATGTTACAACTTTTACTTTTTTATACGGGCTGTATTCTTTTTTTAGACATTAAATTTATTGTTAATAACTTTTATTATATGAATATTCCATTCATACAGAGAAAATATCGTGAGCACACAGTTATTACACCAAATACTATCATATTACTCTTCACTTTTGTGCTTTGTACTGAAAATGCGTCAATTGAATTCTGGTTTTTGGAATATGGTTTCCACGTTTGAATGACGCGAAATTCGCGTGGGACGGTATAATCTTTAAATATAAATCCCAAAATCGTTACAACATATGCCAAAAGTTAATATAAATATTTCAGAAATTTGTATTCATTATTGTATTGCTAAACATGTTATGAAAAAACCGTAACTAAATAAAATTGTTAATTAATACTTAAGACAAACTTCAGCTTCGCACGTAAATATGTTCTATTATAAATCGTGGCATATTGGAAGAGAAGGGGAAACATGAATTCAGACTATACATATTATATATACCACATAACACTTTTCACGATTTTTCAAGAACTTGCGATAATGACAAACAAATATTTGACAAACAAATATTTTCAACAAAAGTTGATCAGTTTTCGATTGGCCATATATTGCAAGAAAAAAGTTCAAAGAAAAGTCTTTTTTAATATTGTCAAGGTCACCATCATTTTTTTAAATGGCACTATGTATTTTTGACTTACAATTAGCAGTATTATAGCCCGTATCAAGACGCATTCAATGACCTAGCATACCATGACCTTCGGATGACCTTGAAGACAAAGAAATGAAAATTTCAACAAAAAATGACAGTCTGCTTGAATGATTGATAATAACTTTGGCTTTCAATAGTCGAGATAATGATGAAAATGATAAAAGTGACCAGATGAAACCGATAAGATTCGCAATGAAATTTCGTCCAAACGAAGAAATTATTTTTTTCTATATAAGGTGAAATTTATTCACGAATATTTTTTATTGAAAAACGTAATAAAACGTATTCAATAGTATTACTACTAAATACATATCATCGGTACGTTATGATTTGTGACGA
This sequence comes from Halictus rubicundus, assembly GCF_050948215.1. Lineage (NCBI taxonomy): Eukaryota > Metazoa > Arthropoda > Insecta > Hymenoptera > Halictidae > Halictus > Halictus rubicundus. The sequence goes on along the minus strand of NC_135161.1, from coordinate 3,137,053 downwards.
AAACTGAATCGTGGCTGTGAAGATGATAGTAATAAATGTAACTTCTTGTAAAAAAATTTGTAGTTATGAAATTATGTTAAGTAAAATATAAAATTCTGTTCAATAAAATAAATATATCGTTGATTGTTTTCTAATGTTCTTAGTTAATAAATCAAAAGTTCAAATAGTTAACTGTTTGTTGCTCTCAGTGTATCTATAGGAATAACAATAAATTTTTGGGAGCA